>NC_079211.1:148902931-148912931 GCF_029633865.1 Lampris incognitus
AGTCACTGTATTGTGTATAAGGGTGGGGACACCTGCAGTCACTGTATTGTTAATAAGGGTGGGGACACCTGCAGTCACTGTATTGTATATAAGGGTGGGGATACCTGCAGTCACTGTATTGTATATAAGGGTGGGGGTACCTGTAGTCACTGTATTGTGTATAAGGGTGGGGACACCTGCAGTCACTGTATTGTGTATAAGGGTGGGGGTACCTGCAGTCACTGTATTGTGTATAAGGGTGGGGACACCTGCAGTCACTGTATTGTTTATAAGGGTGGGGACACCTGCAGTCACTGTATTGTTTATAAGGGTGGGGACACCTGCAGTCACTGTATTGTTAATAAGGGTGGGGACACCTGCAGTCACTGTATTGTGTATAAGGGTGGGGACACCTGCAGTCACTGTATTGTTAATAAGGGTGGGGGTACCTGCAGTCACTGTATTGTTAATAAGGGTGGGGACACCTGCAGTCACTGTATTGTGTATAAGGGTGGGGACACCTGCAGTCACTGTATTGTTAATAAGGGTGGGGACACCTGCAGTCACTGTATTGTTTATAAGGGTGGGGACACCTGCAGTCACTGTATTGTTAATAAGGGTGGGGACACCTGCAGTCACTGTATTGTTAATAAGGGTGGGGACACCTGCAGTCACTGTATTGTTTATAAGGGTGGGGACACCTGCAGTCACTGTATTGTTAATAAGGGTGGGGACACCTGCAGTCAGCTGAGACTGAAGAGGTCACTCAGATGGTGATGAAACGTATCTGTCATGTACTCACAAGATGTGTACATGTATTCACAAGATGTGTACATGTACTCACAAGATGTGTACATGTATTCACAAGATGTGTACATGTATTCACAAGCTGAAATGTCTGCACTGCAAAACACCGTCAGTCATCTGAGCTGCATGGAGATGGTGTTGTTCTCCATATCCATCACATACACCACCAAAATTCATTCATTCATTCATTAGTGCAGCAGAGAGGTGAAGAAGAGAGTGCAGGCAGGGTGGAGTGGGTGGAGAAGTGTGTCAGGAGTGATGTGTGACAGAAGGGGACCAGCAAGAGTTAAAGGGAAGGTTTACAAGATGGCAGTGAGACCAGCTATGTTATATGGTGTGGAGACAGTGGCACTGATGAAAAGACAGGAGGTGGAGCTGGAGGTGGCAGAGATGAAGATGATAAGATTTTCATTGGGAGTGATGAAGAAGGACAGGATTAGGAAGGAGTCTATTAGAGGGACAGCTCAGGTTGGACGGTTTGGAGACAAAGCAAGAGAGACAAGATTGAGATGGTGTGGACATGTGTGGAGGAGAGATGCTGGGTATACTGGGAGAAGGATGCTGAATATGGAGCTGCCAGGGAAGAGGAGAAGAGGAAGGCCAAAGAGGAGGTTTATGGAGGTGGTGAGGGAGGACATGCAGGTGGCTGGTGTGACAGAGGGAGATGCAGAGGACAGGAAGAGATGGAAACGGATGATCCGCTGTGGCGCCCCCTAACGGGAGCAGCCGAAAGTAGTAGTAGTAGGAAATTCATTCATTCATCTTCAGCCACTTCTCCGGGGTCGGGTGGCGGTGGCAGCAAGCTAAGTAGGGCACTCCGGACGTCCCTCTAACCAGCAACGCCCTCCAGCTCCTCCTGGGGAATTCCAAGGCGTTCCCGGGACAGATTGGACATGTAGTCCCTCCAGCAAGTTCTGGGTCTACCCCGGGGTCTCCTCCCAGTTGGCTGTGCCCGATAAACCTCCAAAGGAAGGGGCCCAGGAGGCATCCTGATCAGATGCCTGAACCACCTCAACTGGCTCCTTTCGATGCAAAGGAGCAGCGGCTCTACTCCGAGCTCCCTCGGGATGTCCGAGCTCCTCCCCCTATCTCTAAGGCTGAGCCCAGACATCCTACGGAGGAAACTCATCTCAGCCGCTTGTATCCGTGATCTCACCCTTTCAGTCACCACCCAAAGCTCATGACCCTAGGTGAGGGTTGGAACCAAGACTGACTGGTAAACTGAGAGCTTTGCCTTCTGGTTCAGCTCCCTCTTCACCACAACGGTCCTGTACAACGTCCTCATTACTGCTGATGCTGCACCCCTCCGAGACTCGCCAGCTTAACGTGGTGGAGGGGTTTGTGTATCCCGGTGATCCTGGAACCTGTGTTGTCAGGGGCAATAGTCCCTGGTTGGGTCTCCCAAGGCAAACTTGTCCCAGGGGAGGGCCAGAGTAAGAGCGATTCCCAAGAAACCCAATGCAATGACACCAGCAGAGTTACAGCACCTTGCCCGGAAAAGGGAAACCAGGGCCCCCTCCTGGAGCCAGACCTGGGACGGGAGCTCACCGGCGAGCGTGCGGTGGCTTGGCCTTGGCCCATGGACGGGGGCCTGCCGAGTCCTAGCATTGCAGACTGGTCCTCGGGACGCGGGACGTCACCATCAACATGAATCCAATAACTTTTCCTCCAATTCAAGGCAAAAAATGTGACCTGGTGCCGCTTTAAGTTGACGGGGAAATGCAGAAAACAGTGATGATCTTTTAGTCCTTTGACAGAAAAACGCCGTGATAACTGATATAAAGTTGTACGCGGAGCCTGCTGTACACAGGTGTGCAGTCATCAGGGACTACAGCACAACACCAACACAACTTGTTGTTTCTGCTGTGCTTTCTTGTTTTTTTCTTCTTTAAACCAGAAAGTCAGCAAAAAATCCCAGTTTTTATTTCCGCACTGAGGCTCCCGCCAGGAGCTGCCAGGAAACACTGCCGTGGAAGCAGAATGACAGACCGAAGCCGGGCCACGGGGAACGACAACATCCAAATAAATAAATAAACAAACAAACAAATAAATAAAGGGGCCAAGAGCCTCCCACACTGCAGCCCCCCCCCCCCCGATCCACACCTAGATGACTTTTCCATGTGCAATATGTCTTCACACAACCCTCATAAAGCCACGCCCCCCCCCCCAAAACACTGACGCCAGCCTCCTCTGCAAACCACCATCCACCCGGGAGCATCCCGCCAAAACGTTGGGGGGGGGGGGGGGCGCTACAATAAAAAAAATACAGAAACTCCAGCATGGTGCTGAGAACTGGGAACAGTGTGGATGTTTGGCGTTGTGCAACCTCCTTCCACAACTGTTTATTATGAAGCTCAGATGCTGGCTTCACTCAGGGCCTGGCTGCAGCTTTTTACTAGCTGGCAGTTCTTCACAACAGTTGCTGTGTGTGTGTGTGTGTGTGTATATGAGTGAGGGTATGTGTGTGTGTGTGTATATGAGTGAGGGTATGTGTGTGTGCACGTGTATACGTATGCATGTATATGCGTGTGTGTGTATGTACAAGTATGCAAGTGTGTGCATGTGTACAAGTGTGTGTGTGTGTGTGTGTTGGGGGGGGGGACAACCAGAACCAGCTGTTATGTAAAAAGACATGAAGTGAAGTGAAACAGTGTCTCACACCTCCAGAGAGCAGACCACAGGTTGGCTTTTTTAAGGTTTTCGGATATTTTTAAGGCGAGAATAATGAGAGGAATTTGATACGCCCAGCTGGGAACACGGGTTTGCTCTCTCTCTTTCTCTGTCTCACCTCTAACTCCCCCCCTGTCTCTCTTCTCCCTCTCACTCTGTCACTCTCGCTCTTCTCCCTCTCTCTCTCTGTCTCTCTTCTCCCTCTCTCTCGCTGTCTCTCTTTCTCCCTCTCTCTCTCTCTGCCTTTCTCAAATTCAAATGGCTTTATTGACATGATGTAATGATGTACATATTGCCAAAGCAAGCGTTTAAAAATTGAAAAAGCCAAACATCTCTCTCCCTCTCTTCTCCCTCTCTCTCTCTCTCTCTCTCTCTCTCTCTCTCTCTCTCTCTCTCTCTTTCTCATCTATCTAGCAGATGACAGTTAATGTACAAAGACAGGACTTTGTAGTCCGAAACCACCTGAGGTGCTCCTAATGTCCTAATGAGAGCTGATTCACATCCTGAAAGCAAGAAAACTATTTTTTTTGTTGTAGCAGCACTTAACAAGGTGCATGCACACGCACAAACAATGATGGTAAAGACAAGACAAGATAGGTTCTTCTTTATCTGCTATTTTCAACTGATAATTCCTGCACAAATATTTCTCTGATTTCCATGAGATGTTTCCTGCAGGCTACAGAACATGGTGCAGTGAGATGTTTCCTGCAGGCTACAGGACACAGTGCAGTGTGATGTTTCCTGCAGGCTACATAACATGGTGCAGTGAGATGTTTCCTGCAGGCTACATAACATGGTGCAGTGAGATGTTTCCTGCAGGCTACAGGACGTAGTGCAGTGTGATGTTTCCTGCAGGCTACAGGACGTAGTGCAGTGTGATGTTTCCTGCAGGCTACAGGACGTAGTGCAGTGAGATGTTTCCTGCAGGCTACATAACATGGTGCAGTGAGATGTTTCCTGCAGGCTACAGGACGTAGTGCAGTGTGATGTTTCCTGCAGGCTACAGGACGTAGTGCAGTGAGATGTTTCCTGCAGGCTACAGGACGTAGTGCAGTGTGATGTTTCCTGCAGGCTACAGGACGTAGTGCAGTGAGATGTTTCCTGCAGGCTACAGAACATATTGCAGTGAGGAGGGAACAGTCATGCAAATGTCACATAAGGAAAGAAAACATGGCCGACAATCTGGTGTGATGATGCCAGTGTTTTTTTTTTCAGCCATTCGATACGCGGTCACAATAACAGTTTGTCTTTTAACGGCTATGGTAAAACTAGAGCTGTCTCCTCTGCTTATCTTAACGTGTTTGAATCAAGAGAAGCTCTGCCTCGCCTTCTGCATGTGCGTGCTCAACAGTTTCTTTGCATTATACTTCTGGCCTTCACATGGAGCGTCTGTTCAGCAGCACATGTACCAAAGAAGTAACATTCATTTCTCATCCCCAAAAATAAACCAGTGCAGCAGAGCTTTGTACAATCAAAGAAAAAAAAAAAGAAGCTGGTCTTCATTTTCAACATTTGTAGGGCTTTTAGGCACCACGTCATGATGTTTAAAAAAAGAAAAAGAAAAAAGAAAAAGGTTCTGAAAAACAGATTGACATTTGAACAGGTCCACACATTCAACCTGGGACGAAGGTGGCAGATAACCTCGGCACGCTTCGGCCGTTGGTGTCGGTGCAAACGAGAAAGCGGTGGCGGAAGAGTCGTTCACCTTGGAACAGCAGCACACCGCTGCCTGTCACACAGGCAAATGACGTTTCAACTCCAAGCGAAATTGCTTTTGTCTAGACCTGGCTGGTCTGTCTGGCCCTGCCACGGTGTGTGGCATGACGAGGATGGGGAGGAGGAGGAGGAGAGTGAGCGAGTGAGCAAGAGAGACAGAGGGAGAGAGAGAGAGAGAGAGAGAGAGAGAGAGAGAGAGAGAGAGGGAGGAGGGGCAGGGTGTTCTTTGTGTCTGCACAAATCCAGCCAGGCCAGTGAGTGGGAGAGCGAGCCCCGTCTCTGCCCCCCCTGAGCTGAGTCTCCGACCGGGTGTAACGTGAGTTTAATGACAGATTAAATCACCTCAGCCGCGTTTGGCCCAGAGGCCTGGCTGGAAAGCAGAGCGGACCCAAACAGTGTTAACAAATCTGTCTGGGTAACTCGAGCTGCCCTAGTCCCGGCTCTAGCCTCAGACCGAGACTGCAGACGATGCGGCTGGTTGCCTGTCTGTCTGTCTGTCTGCCTGTCTGTCTGTCTGTCTGTCTGTCTGGCTGGCCAGTTGGCTGCCTCGCCTGCCTGTGGCCCCGGCCCTCTCCTGGAGGCCTCTGGCCCTGCGCTGGCACACAGTCAAAGGGCCATCAGCGACCTCTGTGCGAGGTCAGATGGGCTCAGGCTTCTCTTTCCCTCCTCACCTCACATTCCCCTTCTCCATCGACATGGTGCCGTTTCTCGGCCGGGGAAACCAGCGTGTTTCCATCAGATGTGAGAGGCAAACGATTGCGTAACCGGATGATGCCGCTCACTGGACGCTGTTTTTGCACAGTGCAAATATACAAAACCCTGTTTATAGGAGAATCTATGAATAAGATAGTCCACATGAGTGGGGTTTGTAATGAGAACCAGTTATTCTCAACAATTTAAATGTTGAAATATTGCCTTGAACTCTCCCCTCCCCCTTTTCCCTACCAACTGTACCTGGCCAATAACCCCTCTCTCTGGTCGCTGCTCCACCCCCTCTGCCAGTCCGGGGAGGGCTGCAGACTCCCACATGCCTCCTCCAATACATTCGGAGTCACCGGCCGCTTCTTTTCACCTGACAGTGAGGAGTTTCACCAGGGGGACGTAGCACATGGGAGGATCACGCTATTCCCCCCCCCGAACAGGTGCCCCCCGACCGACCAGAGGAGGCGCTAGTGCAGCAACAAGGACACATACCCACATCCCGCTTCCCACCCACAGACATGACCAATTGTGTCTGTAGGGACGCCCGACCAAGCCGGAGGTAACACGGGGATTTGAACAGGCGATCCCCGTGTTGGTAGGCAACGGAATAGACCGCTACGCTACCCGGACACCTCCTGCCTTGAACTCCGTTGTGTGTGTGTTAACAGCCCACACAAGCTAGTGTAGCCAAAACTGTGCTAAGCTAACAACATCAACATAAATCTGTGATGCAAGGAAAGTGTTTGTAAGTAAGTAGCACAGCACCGCAAATTCCATCTTGAATTTTTTGCCACAAACGTCGGCTACCTTATAAAGATGCTAGAGGACTAAAAAAAAAGTAAATGTCATTGTGTAGTCATTGTAAACCAGGTTTGAGAAAGGAAAACCCATTTATTGGATAGTAGAGGGTTACAGTGTTTTGGAGCTGGCAAAATTTGCCCGACGGTGCATAACTGTCCGAAAACCAGAGACAGAGCTGGAAGATGTGTCTCTTAAGAGGGAAACAACGACTTTCAACTTTATCCCAGTTGGGGTCACAGGATGCTGGAGCCAATCCCAGCAGCCATTGGGCGGCAGGCGGGGAGACACCCTGGACAGGCCGCCAGTCCATCACATGTGTATTTAAACCCATAGAAAAAGAATAAGGTTACTAAAGCCATAGTTGTCATACAGAAGTGTAGTTGCATCTTGTTCCCAAAGGGGGCACAATACACTGCCTGTGCATCTAAAGTGGTAAAGGGCACTATGGCAGTTTTTTCCACTTCCTGTTGAGATCCCTTTCTGGAACGTGCTGTGAACGACGAAACAACCCTCGAATTCCCAACTGTGAACACGACGAAAAGTACTTGTGTCGAGTAATTTAATACTGGGGAAAAATAAAAATAAAATGAATATTGGAGCTCCGGTGGGTAGCAGCACTGTTTCACTGCTAGTCCGCGCTAGCCACCGTGAAAAGAGAATACACCATACTTGCTGTGAAAGCTCAGTAATTTCTCATAAAAACCAACCGGGGTTATGATAATGTTGTCTAATGTTTGCAACGTACTTGGGTGCACATTGTGTTAACGTTTTAAAAAGATCGCTAGCTGATCGCTAGCTGCTGCTAATCACTTGCTAAAGGCTAATCACTAGCTGCTGCTAATCGCTAGCTGCTGCTAATCGCCTGCTAAAGGCTAATCACTAGCTGCTGCTAATCGCTTGCTAAAGACTAACCACTAGCTACTGCTAATCACTAGCTGCTGCTAATCACTAGCTGCTGCTAATCGCTAGCTGCTGCTAATCGCCTGCTAAAGGCTAATCACTAGCTGCTGCTAATTGCTTGCTAAAGACTAACCACTAGCTACTGCTAATCAATAGCTGCTGCTAATCACTAGCTGCTGCTAAAGGCTAACCACTAGCTGCTGCTAATCGCTAGCTGCTGCTAATCGCTTGCTAAAGGCTAACCACTAGCTGCTGCTAATCGCTAGCTGCTGCTAATCGCTTGCTAAAGGCTAACCACTAGCTGCTGCTAATCGCTTGCTAAAGGCTAACCACTAGCTGCTGCTAATCGCTAGCTGCTGCTAATCGCTTGCTAAAGGCTAATCACTAGCTGCTGCTACTCGCTTGCTAAAGGCTAACCACTAGCTGCTGCTAATCGCTTGCTAAAGGCTAACCACTAGCTGCTGCTAATCGCTAGCTGCTGCTAATCGCTTGCTAAAGGCTAACCACTAGCTGCTGCTAATCGCTTGCTAAAGGCTAACCACTAGCTGCTGCTAATCGCTAGCTGCTGCTAATCGCTTGCTAAAGGCTAATCACTAGCTGCTGCTACTCGCTTGCTAAAGGCTAACCACTAGCTGCTGCTAATCGCTTGCTAAAGGCTAATCACTAGCTGCTGCTAATCGCTTGCTAAAGGCTAATCGATAAGCTAAGTGCCATCTTGTTATATTTGCTCTCTGGTTGAGACGGAAGGTAGCGTGGTGACCTGTTACGGGTGCATGGCGCTTGTTCTGGTGCCACCGAAGCCATCCGGTTTTAGTGGGGTGAACGCATGAGTGGTTTGCAGTTCAACCACATTGTGTTTGAACTGATTTTGGTTATTACAATGTACATGTTGAATAAATTAGTATTGATCATTTAATTCATATTTAAAGCGGAACATAATGATTCATGAAAAGGGGATATGTACAAGTAAAAAAGTGAAGGTAAACATTTCATTTATTAATGTTAAAACTGTGATATATTGTCCATCCATCCATCATCCAAACCACTTATCCTGCTCTCAGGACCGAGGGGATGCTGGAGCCCATCCCAGCAGCCATCGGGTGGCAGGCGGAGAGACACCCTGGACAAGCCGCCGGGCCATCACAGGGCAGTGATATATTGTAATTCACGTACTGTAAATTCATTGTATATATTGTTAGTTATTGGCTATACGTTAAGGAATTCTAAACGAAGGAGAGAAGTTAATGAGATCTGGTGTTAGAAAAAGAGGGAACAGAATAACTTACTATTTTGCACTATATGTGTAGACTGGTTTTGGAACTACCAGACAGAATCTGGATCAGTGATGGCGAGCCCAGCCCAGTGAGACTGTGCATGGTGGTGGAAGGGGTGTGGCCTACCGTCGGATCTGTCCACAGAAGATGTCTGACTAGCTCCTTCATTCACTCAGACACCAGATAGGACCACGTACCCACTATTAGCGCTACCCGGGTAGAAGTAGTTAACACAGACACCACACACACACACACAAGGACACACACAAGGACACTGAACTGAACTCCTGGAACTCCAGCTCACCCGCAGGAGCATCCGATCGGAAGCTTCCACTCAGGGGGACTTATTCTCGCTTTATTTTTATATTAAAGAGCTCTATTTTTATTTTGTTTGTTTTATACAAACTGCAGTGCTACCTATGTTTTGTAAATCGTTAAGTGCTCAGTTTTATTGCTAAGGGGCACTGTCGACTGTTCAACTTCATACCAACTCCCCTCGTGAGTCATTCAAGGCATACCACTCCCCAAACCTAGGAAGATGTTAGCGTCTCTATTTAGGCTACTACTATCACTGGCTTCAGACTAGAGGCACTATATATATATATATATATATATATATATATATATATATATATAAAAGAGAGAGAGATAATATTGAAAATGATTGTGTTCCTTTAAGAAAGGCCCTCTTATGGCCCTGAGAGAACCCCGTGACCTCATGGACGGGTGTATCCCCACTCGCTCTTAACCAGTGTGGCCCAAACTAGTTTCTTTAAGATTAAGTCTCCCTAAGCACACTTATGCTTGCTTAAGGCATTGCATGAGGCGCTGGGAAGGGTAAGCCCCACAAAGATGCGGTTGCCAGATGGCTCCAGGGATGACCACTGGGTCACCTAGTCTGGTCTCTTCTAGGTCATTCGGACCCCGGACCCGGCCTCGTGGGTGAGAGAAAGCAGCTTACGCTCAGGGAAGGGTGTCGAAAAGTCGCTCTCCAACCAACCGTGTCAGTGTCAAACGCACTGCTGCCGGCTGGAGCGACGCCAGCCTGGCCATCTGGGCGAACCTTTGTGGGTAAACCATCAGATGCAGGGCAGCAGAGCGCTTGGTTTGGCAGCAGGCTTGCATTGAGAACAAACATAGAGAATTCAAAG
>NC_079211.1:148915431-148920700 GCF_029633865.1 Lampris incognitus
GAGAGAGAGAGAGAGAGGTAGAGAGAGAGAGAGGTAGAGAGAGAGAGAGAGGTAGAGAGAGGTAGAGAGAGAGAGAGAGAGAGAGAGAGGTAGAGGTAGAGAGAGAGAGAGAGAGAGTGTAGAGAGAGAGAGAGAGAGGTAGAGAGAGGTAGAGAGAGAGAGAGAGAGAGAGAGAGAGAGGTAGAGAGAGAGAGAGAGAGGTAGAGAGAGAGAGAGAGGTAGAGAGAGAGAGGTAGAGAGAGAGAGATAGATAGATAGAGAGAGAGAGAGAGAGAGAGAGAGAGAGAGAGAGAGAGAGAGAGAGAGAGAGAGAGATGATACTGGCTGTGCATTGCTGGCTGCTGACAGATGTGATGCTGTAAGAAAACATTATAAAGGCTGACATACAAATGGAAATAACAAATTTCCTCATCAGCATTTTTTTGGAGGGGGCGGGGGGGCTAAAACACTAAAAAAACAGGGAGAGGAGTTGGGGCATTAAAAGGGTGGCAGGGGCATCCGGGTAGCGTAGCGGTCTATTGCGTTGCCTACCAACACAGGGATCGCTGGTTCGAGTCCCCGTGTTACCTCCGGCTTGGTCGGGCCTCCCACAGACACAACTGGCCGTGTCTCTGGGTGGGAAGCCAGATGTGGATATGTGTCCTGGTCGCTGCACTAGCGCCTCCTCCGGTTGGCCGGGGTGCCTGTTCTGGGGGGGAGGGGGGGAACTGGGGGGAATAGCGTGATCCTCCCACACACTACGTCCCCCCGGTGAAACTCCTCACCGTCAGGTGAAAAGAAGAGGCTGGTGCCTCCACATGTATGGGAGGAGACATGCGGTAGTCTGCAGCCCTCCCCGGATCAGCAGAGGGGGGCGGAGCAGAGACCAGGACGGCTCGGAAGAGTGGGGTAATTGGCCAAGTACAATTGGGGGGGGGAGGGGGGCAGG
Organism: Lampris incognitus; assembly: GCF_029633865.1. NCBI lineage: Eukaryota > Metazoa > Chordata > Actinopteri > Lampriformes > Lampridae > Lampris > Lampris incognitus. Next base: position 148,916,360 of record NC_079211.1, read on the forward strand.
TTAAAAAGGGGGCAGACGGGTTATAAATGCTTTGAATTTTCCAGTTTGGGGAAGAAAAAAAAAAGAAAAAAAGAGAAAGTTGCCAGACGTCCAACTTCATTTACAGGCTCAGAAGGCCGCGCTGCCCGGAGACATCTTGTTTAGGAATCAGCACGACACACGCCGACCTCCTCGCCTGGCGGGAGGGTCGGTCCACTTAGTGACTCCCCCTCTTTTTTTCAGTCGGGTAAAAATCATTACGATGACAATATTGAAAAAGATTTGATGCAATGTCTATGCTGCCAAAGCCGCCGCTGAACCTCTCCTACGGCTATTCATACAACTCCAGCTTGTGCCGAGTCAATTCAGGTTAAGTGCCGTTCTCAGGGGAGACACACACACACACACACACACACACACACACACACACACACACACACACACACACACACACACCGCCCAGTTGTGCAGTCAACACAGCATGTTGAGGATCTTTCTGATGAAAAAAAAAAGAAAAGAAAAAAAAGGGCCTGCTGCGGTACGATGCTCCTGCGGTATGCCGGGGAGCTTGGCGATCCGAAAGCTACTTCTACACAAGCATTCTTGCAGAGAGGTTAAGAACAAAGCCAGATGGAGCGGACCCGGGTGTGCTGGATACACTCCTGCAGCAGATCGGTATCGTTCAAGGAAGTTCAATGACGCGCACTGGCAGCTCTCGGGTTCTCGTCGAGGCTCCGTTCCTCTGCAGAGTCTGGCCCCGGGGCCCCGAGAAAGTCTTGAGAAAAAAATATCGAAACTAAATTCAATAATATCAAATACGACTGATAACTCCTTCCTGCTTAGGTAATGGGATCATTAAACTAAGAGGAGGAAATGTTCACTTGAGACGGTTTTGCCTCTCGGCGCTGCTGGCAAAAGCCGAAGTGGAGCAGAGCTGATGAAAGAAAAAACAAAAAAAACAAGCGCTTCCACCGAGAGAGAGAGAGAGAGAAGTTACCCCCGTAAACTCCGCTCGCCCGCAGGCGCGCTATCCAACTCTTCTTCAGAGCGAGAGGAGCTTTACTCAATAAGCTCAACTGCAGAAAGCAGGGAGACTACTGCCTTGAGGTTTTCATTTGGGCGAAATTCAGCGGAGGCCCTCTCTCGACAGTAATAACACACTTTTTCCCCAACACCTTCTTCGGGATATGTATGCAGAAGGTGACCTCTGACCTGCCTGAGAAAAAGTGGCCATAGGGCAAAACGTCTGGAACGACAAAACAATTAGATTACTCTGCCCTGGGTTGCTAAACGGCAGACAAAATAAAAACAGGGAATTCCAAAGCCGGATTTTTTTTAGGTTACACCGAATGGTTGGAAATGGGGGTGGGTGGTGGTGTCGACGTCTTTGCCCTATGATCCTGTATGTTGCTTGCTTCAGGTTGTCAGATGTCCAAAAAGAGCCAAAAAACAGACTACTTAAGCGAGCTGTTCAGCCGGAGAAGGAAGCATTAGCCGACGTCTGAACCAGGGAAAGTGGCATACTCGAATAACCAGAAAAAATCCATCACGCCAACCTCGACATGTTGGCCCCTGTGAAGAGATCAGTCACCTGGACAGTGGCCAGCACTGGAGACTGCGCTGAATTGGGACGGTAACGCGAGAGCCACTTAACATATAATAGAGATGCCTCTGTTTGCTTTTTTTCTGGCTTTCTTTAAAGAGCCTTAAAGACGCGAGGATGCCCCGGAGGTCCCCGTGGAGGGAACACTTTGGAAGCCTTTGAGAAAACAAACACTTGCACCACAAACTCGGGAGGGCATTGAATGAAAACGACTCGCTGTTCCGCGCATCAAACCCCCCCCCCCCCAAAAAAAACCCCCACCTAAAGCCCATAAGCGAAGCTGTGACACCTTGAGGGATGGATGTACGATTTTGCATTTGAAGGGATTACTGTCCAAGGGCCTTTCCCAGGGTAGTTAATGCCCCTATCACCTGTTAAGTGAGAGCATTAGCTGTGTGCGGGGCACATGACACTAAAGCCTCATTCACACATGCGGCCTAATCCAAAAATCACAAGGCAATTTTACATGTCGGGTTCCTGTGTGAACGCAAGCCGGAGTCAATATTCCATAAAAGTCGTATTGGCAGTTTGCCGACTCAGGATGGAATAAAATTTAAGGAAACATACTGAAGCATATAGGTGTGGGGGAGAGGGAGCTGAGCCGGAGGGCAAAGCTCTCAATGTACCAGTCAGTCTTCGTTCCACCCCTCACCTATAGTCATGGGTTTTGGGTCGTGACCGAAAGGGTGAGATGGTGGATACAAGCGGCTGAGATGAGTTTCCTCCGTAGGGTGTCTGGGCTCAGCCTTAGAGATAGGGTGAGGAGCTCGGATATCCCGAGGGAGCTCGGAGTAGAGCCGCTGCTCCTTCATGTCAAAAGGAGCAAGTTGAGGTGGTTCAGGCATCTGATTAGGATGCCTCCGGGGCGCTTTCCTTGGGAGGTTACCAGGCACATCTAACTGGGAGGAGACCCCGGGGTAGACCCAGAACTCGCTGGAGCGACTGCATGTCCAATCTGGCCTGGGAACGCCTTGGGATCCCCCAGGAGGAGCTGGAGGGCGTTGGTGGGTAGAGGGATGTCTGGAGTGCCCTACTTAGCTTGCTGCCACCGCGACCCGACCCCGGAGAAGCGGCTGAAGATGAGATGCGATTACCGAACCACAACTGAGGGAAACAAAGCCATCAGGAGTGGGTGAACCAATTGCAAGGAATGTATTGCAATTTGTTGTGATGTCACGGCCTATTTCTTAAGTTCCTGTCCTCAAGTGTTTCCCGCCTCCTTAATTACCATCCTCTGTCTTATCACTTACCTGCCCTTGATTTTGTCATTATTCTACCCTGTATATATATATATATATATATGTATGTATAGCTTCATTTTCCCTGTTACTTCCCAGTTTGTCTTAGTACCTCCATGTCAAAGTGTTCCAGCTCTTTACCTCTCGCGTGTCCCTGAGTAATATTCCCACCAGCCTCTGTGTTTTGGCTCGGCCGTTGCCCAACATTTACTGGACACCCCTGCCCGTCTACTGGACTGATTCACTGTGTAGCAAACTCCTCTTCAGTAAAAACCTTTATTCTACCCGCCTCGTGTGAGTCGTGCATTCGAGTCCCCTGTCTGTTGATGCCAGACAAGTGTGAGATTTATTTGTAAACCAGTAAAAGTAAAGCGCATATTTAAAATTGTCTGAAAGGGCTTCTTTCAGTCCACACAGAGGATGGACTGGATAGGGAGCTGTGGTACACCTGTACATGTTGAAATAATGACTAAATAAAAGAACCACGTTAGCGATGTCCTACTGGACATACGATAAGACAGGACAGCCTACAGGAGCGGGGTGTAAGAACACAGAAGGTGACGTCATGTCTTGTTTGAGCAAACGTTACCTGTAAGTCTTACAGATAACAGCCGTATATGTGAATGGGAAAAACCACCAGTGGTGCCAGACAAATCATTTTGACAGAATCATTAAATGTCTGAAAGCAGCTTATCACCTTTGTTTCCTTGTTATGTAACAGGAAGGAGTTTGGGATCACTTTAGGAACTTCCCCGAGTTGTGACGAGGCAGCTGGAGGCACAGTCGGACGGGCCGCCAGGAGCACCGGGGCAGATCCCGGTGGGCCAGTCGCTCTGTGGGCCACGAGTGAGAGAGATGCGTTGTTGGCCCACTTTGATTAAGCACCAGCCCACATCCTCCCCATCAACACCCCCCCCCCACTACCACTACACTGTGGGTGGGCCGGGGCCCACCCACTTGGCACTCGGCCCACCCAATCAGAAGGCTTCTTTTTTTGCTGAATCGTGTAGTGAATAGCAGTCAATGGATACTGTTTCAACTATCTGACCACGTGACCAATAACAATAACACAATGCTTCTTCTTTACCATATGATGATGATAGGTCAGCTTTTCTAAGCGGCAGTACATTTTGTAAATACCAGCTTGTGAGCAGCTCCTCCTCTTTCACTCAGTGTACCGCCTGCACATTGCACAGAGGAGCAGAAGCCTACTTTCTGCTAGCTAGCTAGCTAGCTGCTCGTAAAGTAGGTTAAGATAAAAACTACCGCGAAACAAAGCGGTTTGCTCAAGTCTGTCACAAAGAGACATCGTGAGGAAGAGGAGGAAGAGAATTCGGCTCAAGTTCAGCCATCGTTCAACCCAGACACCGACCCCTGGGCCACTTCTCCTCAACAAGTGGCCAGTATTCAAGACACGTACGTGGCTGCTAATTCAGGCCTTTCCCCGTCAGCATCGGTACTGCTGAGAAACTCTTTTCACCCGTCAGTCGGATAAAAACTGGCATCTGGGCGTCAGTGATG
>NC_079211.1:148920900-148923400 GCF_029633865.1 Lampris incognitus
GGTTTCAGGTCTGAATGGGGTCTGGACGGCTGAATCGCGTTCCCCGCCGATTTGGACAGCGAGAGCCCACTGGGGTCAGGGTTCAGCGGCGTTTGACGCAGGCTGTGTGGGAAAAATGCGAGCACGGTGCCCACACAGCCTGCCCGCTGCTGCCTTGCCCACCATGCCATGCAACCCCTGCAAGGGGACGACTGGATGAGAAGGGATAGACGCCCATCAGCCAAAACATTAAAGTTACGGCCAGGTTAAGGGAATAACACCGACTATCTCATTACAGGGGCGCCTGTCAAGGTGGGGGATACACTAGGCAGCAAGCGAACAGCCCGTTCTTTAAGTCGATGGGTTGGAAACAGGAGAAATGAGCAAGTGTAAGGATCTGAGCGACTTTGGCAAGGGCTAACTTTTGATGGGCTAGACGACTGGGTGAGAGCATCTCCAAAATGACAGGTCTTCTGGAGTGTTCCGGGTATGCAGTGGTCAGTACCTACCGAAAGTGGTCCAAGGAAGGACAGCCAGTGCACCGGTGACAGGGTTCATGGGTACCCAAGGCTCATTGAAGCGGTGTTTGGTCCGATCCGATCAAAGGCTAGTCCGTTTGGTCCGAGCCCAAAGAAGAGCTGCTGTAGCTCAAATTGCTGAATGCTGGCTATGATAGACAGGTGTCAGGACACAGTGCACTGCAGCTTACTGCATATGGGGCCGCGTAGCTGCAGACCGGTCAGAGTGCCCATGATGACCCTGTCCACTGCTACAATGGGCATGTGAGTGTCAGATCTGGACCACGGAGCAACAGAACAAGGTGGCCTGGTCTGATAAATCACGTTTTCTTACATCATGTGGACGGCCAGGTGTGTGTGTGCGTCACTTACCTGGGGAAGAGACGGCACCAGGATGCTCTGGGCAATGTTCTGCTAGGAAACCTTCGTTCCTGGCATTCGTGTGGATGTTACTTTGACAGGTACCACCAAGCTAAACAGTGCTGCAGACCAAGTAACCCGCTTCATGTCAACGGTATCCCCTGATGGCAGTGGCCTCTTTCCGCCGGATAATGCACCCTGCCACACTGCAAAAATTGTTCAGGGATGGTTTGAGGAACATGACAGAGTTCGAGGTGCTGCCTTGGCCTCCAAATTCCCCGGATCTCAATCTGATCAAGTATCTGTGGGATGTGCTGGAAAAACAAGTGTGATCACTGGAGGCCCCATCTCGCAACCTACAGGACTTAAAGGATCTACTGCTAATGTCCTGGGTGCCGGATACCAGAGGACACCATTCGGAGGTCTTGTGGAGTCCATGCCTCGACGGGTCAGGTCTGTTTTGGTGACACGAGGGGGACCTACACAATATTAGGCAGGTGGTTTTAATGTTTTGGCTGATCAGCGTATGATGTGAAGGGGAGGGGATGATAATGGTAGGAGGAAGGGCTGAGCTGACAGAAGAGGCAGATGCAAGTGGCAAAGACAAAACAAAGGTTTTCGAAGCAGCTTTGCATCCTGCATGGTTGTTTTCAACGAAGCGACGGATTCAGAGAACAGAGGCCCCCAGTGCTGCTGGCTGTCATTAGATGGCTGGAATACCGGACACAACAGGTTAATGTAATTAACCTACTACTTCTTCTCTCACGCACACACACGGACAACATGGATGCAGATAGCCGACCTCTGTGGAAATCTACGCTCCAGTGCCTCCGAAGGTGGCTAACCCTTTATGAGAGCCAGATATGGCGCACAGCTTGATACGGGACCACCTGGTTAGTTTGTGATGCAAGTTCAGAGTTTCAGTCAAGGTTGTCCAAACCCCTCCGACTCCCGTCTGCTCGGCAGGTGGGCGATCCAGCAGACAGCCAAAAGGGACCCTTAATCCACCCTGCGGGGATCACAGACGCCATTCGCTTCTAGCACAGACATGCACAACAACGTAGCCGCTCCTTCTCGGCCTCATTCCCCTGACGTGAGAGTTGACGATTGACACCTGTGAGCACTTTCGGTTGGCAGGGGTGAGAGTGGAAACCTTTCCCGCTCACTTCCTCTCCAAAGCACTTCCAGGAGGAATGCGGGACAACCAGACGGGACCTGGACTATGTGCTCCACATGTTAATTGCATGGCTGCCGCCGACGCTCCGGCCGACGGAGGAAACATGCTGTTGTCATGGCCTAGAGCAGGGAGGGCACACATGATGCTTCACAGTGCAACTCACAAACTTCTGGAAAGGGGAATTCATTGTGCACTCGGTTTCTATCAGCGATTCATTTTAGCAATGCTACTCCCACCAACCGGAGATACTAGTGGACAGCTAGCATATCAAAGTAGGGTTCTGCAAGGAGCGCTGGCCTGTGGTTGACTGAACGCCAAACTGCTCCGAAAAGCGGCCTAAATGGGCTCCTACAGATGACCCATCTCCACTACGGTCACGTTATCGAATGGTTAAAACGCACGGCAGCAGCAGAGAACAGATAAGGTGACACAGAGCATGAGGCCAGATGACAGATTTTGGCGTTCA
>NC_079211.1:148928400-148960900 GCF_029633865.1 Lampris incognitus
ACTTCCTGTCTGAATACATATACTTCCTGGGTGAGGGGCGCCGGCCAAACCAGACCTTATGTAAGCCCTCAAACTGTGGCGAGCAGGTGACCTGAGGCTGCTGTCTGATTGGTTTCTTCAGGTTTGGCGCAGTTCTGTGCACCCCAGACACCCCCACTTTTATTGGCAGCGAATTGGTATTGCTTTAATGGTTTTTGATCTAATGTGATTGGACAATTCTCGTGGCTGTCAATCATGTTCACACCCACCACCACGCCTCGTCTCGACTGTCAATCATCCACCATCTACCAACCCTGATAACATCTATAGGCTACATGGTCCTTCTTAATAACTCTGACTGTGTATATTAAAGCAGCTGTCAGGTGTGCTGCACCGAGGTCAGCTGCCCCCCCCCCATTTTTTGTAGCACCCAGCCGCACTGGTGCCTGATGAGAGCGGCCGCTCACCCAGCACTGCACTGCTGTCACAGTGTCGAGGAATTTGTTAACAAGGTGTGTGAACACTAACCTGCTCGACTTACCGAAAGTGTACAACGTTTCCCTTACTCTCCGCTCGTTATCAGCACGGAACGAGAGACTCGTGAGCTCCTGCGGCTTATGAAAGAGATGCCTCATATGTCACATAGAGAATCAGCCCTTCATCATAATTAAGTTTAAACCTAACACTGACACGTTCTTCTTCAAAATGAGGATAACTACGAGCGAGCTGAGCAACAGTACGACATTTCCGCTCGATAATGACGCGGGTTCGATGCACTGCACAGGCGGTCTTTAATTAACCGGGGCCTGTTTCATAACGGGGTTGCTCACGCTCTCGTCGTTTCCCTTCCCAGGGTGCACCGATTGGCCCTTTACCTGCGCCTCATCGTCGACACGCAGCCAATGAGGGCGCCGTGCTCGCCCCTGCAGCCACCGGCGTCACCGGCCACAATGACACAAACACCGTGTGCCAGACGTCTGACGAAACTTTCAGACACCGGGGGCGCCAAATGAGTCATTGAGCACAGCCAACACCCAACGAGTGCCAAGACCTGAAAGTTCACCATGTGCAAAAAAAAAAATAGCGACGGGGGACAGTGGTTGACTACCCGTTACGAGTTAACTTGCACCCTGGCGGATGCCCAGCACGCTGTGAAGAAAGTTGTCACTGCATGTAATGTCGTGTTGACTAATTGGTTGGGGGACTGATTGAGTTCAGAATTATTGCTCCATCCGTGCAAGGGACCAAATCCTCAAAGGATTTCTGGACTGGTTCAACTGAACAATAGTTGGCTGCTTAAAAGCTGAACGCCTCAGCACAATAGTCCACTATGAGTCTGAAACAAAGTCCATTCTGGATACGCCAACAGATTTTTTCCCTCCTCCTCCTCCTCCACCACCACCACCACCACGTTGTTTGGTGTTCACGGATTTGTTCAAATAAAGCTACCCACGCCCCCCACGCCACATGTTTATCCGAAACTGTGCTGCCGGTGACCCTTCCTCTTTTCCAAATGCATCTTTTTTTTCTGGGTTCCCCCCCCCTTTTCACCCCAATTATATCCGGCCAATTACCCCACTCCTCTGAGCCGTCCTGGTCGCCGCTCCACCCCCTCTGCCGATCCGGGGGAGGGCTGCAGACTACCACATGCCTCCTCCCATACATGTGGAGTCACCAGCCGCTTCTTTTCACCTGACAGGGACGTGTTTCACTAGGGGGACGTAGCGCGTGGGAGGATCACGCTATTCCCCCCAGTTCCCCCTCCGCCCTGACTGACCAGAGGAGGCGCTAGTGCAGCGACCAGGACACATACCCACATCCGGCTTCCCACCCACAGACATGGCCAAATGTGTCTGTAGGGATGCCCGACCAAGCCGGAGGTAACACGGGGATTTGAACCGGCGGTCTCCGTGTTGGTAGGCAACGGAATAGACCGCCACGCCACCCGGACGCCTCCCCAGAGGCCTTTTTAACACGTATTCACACTAAGCGGACAAATCTGTCAGTTTACGGGGTTCTCAAAGTGTTGGGTGATTTGAGTGTGACTGGGCTCCGCGAGGTTGATGATTAGAAAGTCCTGCCTTCCAATGAAAACCAAAAGACCATGTGGGGTGCTCATTTAATTTGGTCCGAACCGTCAACGAATCACCTCGAGGGCTTTAATTTCAACAAATTACCATTATGCTCATTGGACGGTTGGATCATGCACCTGCACTTTGGAGGTAACCACCACTTGGATCAGATTAATGTGCTCAACGTGAGCGACGAGAGCCGGCAAGAAACAGCATGTGATACCTCCAGAAGCTGTGCAGGACAGAGCTCACAGCAGCGCACCGTTTCATCGATAACTTGGTCTGCACCCTAACGGGCTTCGTAAGCTCGATGTGATGAAATGGTCAACGAGCGGTGACGTTCAGCACGCCAGCTGGATGTCTACCATCTACCGAGGGTGTGTGAGAAACCGGTGCGGCTAGGACAGAGACGTGTCGACATTTCAGGAAAACAAAACAAACCCACGGTTGGCTTTACGCTAATCTTGCCTATCCATCCATGATCCGAAGCGCTTATCCTGCTCTCAGGGTCGCGGGGATGCTGGAGCCTATCCCAGCAGGCAATGGGCGGCAGGCGGGGAGACACCCTGGACAGGGCCGCCTATCGTAGAGACGATTTTACTTCCAAGTCTATGTCGGCTTTTACAGCTCTGCTTTTAATCTCCACGCCATTTCAACGTATATCTCTTATGTAAATGTAAAGATACAGCGGTTCAGACAAAGAAGAAACACATACACACAATAGACGGACATACAGGTGAGTGAGGCAGATCAGAAATACATTAGAACCGGCGTCCAGGTAGTGTGGCGGTCTATTCTGTTGCCTACCAACACGGGGATCGGCGGTTCGAATCCCCGTGTTGCCTCCGGCTTGGTCGGGCGTCCCCTACAGACACAATTGGCCGTGTCTGCAATGGGAAGCCGGATGTGGGTATGTGACCTGGTCACTGCACTAGCGCCTCCTCTGGTCGGTCGGGCCTCCTGTTCGGGAGGGGAGGGGGAACTGGGGGGAACAGTGTGATTCTCCCACGCCCCACGTCCCCCCTGGTGAAACTCCTCACTGTCAGGTGAAAAGAAGCGGCTGGCGACTCCACATGGTAGTCTGCAGCCCTCCCCGGGTCAGCAGAGGGGGCGGGGCAGCGACTGGGACGGCTCACAAGAGTGGGGTAACTGGCCAAATACAACTGGGGAGAGAAAGGGGGAAAACCCCCCCAGCAGAACCATCCCTGTGACTGGTAGTCCCAGCGTAGAATAAACACAACTGAGAGAGAGGGTGTCTCTAGGTTTCCCTTAAAGATTCTGGACCGAACAGCACTACCCGCATGACGACCTCTCCTGTCTGAATCTGATCGGTCCCATGACACCACAAGGCTACACTTCGCCCTACTGAGCAGAACCTGCTCAGGAGAAAGCCAGGGGAGCGGCGCTCTGAGAGATGATGATGGGAAACGTCTGCTGCTCACGGTGTTTGTGCTCATCTGTAAAAACGAACGGTCGAGTCAAACAAATGTCGAGCTAAGAGCAATAATTATGCTATCACATCGTTGAAACTTCCGCCAGAGACACAAACACTCGCTGGCTGTCAGAACAACGCCGGGGAAGTTCAAAATCATTATCGCCGATCCCAAAGGTACTATAAACTTTCCCAAACAAACCTCCTTAATGTGCAACACACAAATCAAAAGAAACGGATGGGCTGTCGGTGATATGCGGATTTCGAAATCTTGCCAGTACTCGCCGCAATTACGTGCGCGTTCCACCAGACTGACTCGCGCTGATGTGGAGATCCATCACTTCACAGCGTGCAGCTTTGGTGTAATTACAGTGACATTCTTGGAAAACAATGGTGGCTAAATTAAAGGAGATACCATTTGAGGGTACCTTGGTTTTTTTTTCCTGACATGTACCCACTTAATGATCAGCAGCAGAGAGGGGGAGAGAGGTGGGAGCTTTGAGAAAATGTTCGCCCATTGTTATCTGCCAATTACCTCAAGGGGATTAAGTGCAGCCTCAGCTGCAGGGAGTAAATTAGTACGTTTTGGCTGAGAGTCAAACGAACATAAATTACTAAATCAAATTCGAATCAAATGGGATAAAGCGCAGTTTGCTGAGTGAGCATTGTTGCGGTGGCTGGACTCGTTCCAGACTTGGCAACGGCTTCTCCATTTGCTCAAAGGACCGTTCATTCTCATTGTCTGGCCCCCTTCTCCTCTCTTTTATCTGGCTCTTTTGAGACCTCTTCAGTCTGCCTGCATGTTCAGACCGTTTGGATTGCACAGAAGTACCACTGGGGTATCACACGTCTAGCTTTAATAATTATAAATAGGACTCAATATGACGCCTTGTGGTGGGGTACCGGCACCGGAGGCATGCACGCCAAGTCGACAACGACTGGCCCTCCACACCTGAGTCGCACTTCAAAAGGCCCTTCATAATATTATTACACATAAACGTTATCGCTAAATATGCCATCATACGGCTGTATATCATTTCCAGTAGTATCGGTGCGTGGTGAAAAACTATCCTCTCAATTGTCGTTCATTTCCTTAAGTGGAAAAAAAAAGACTCAACCTATCCGCAGGCTAGGATTACCAAAGAATAAAGACTAAAACAATACCATAAATATTGTTCGCTTGTTTGCCGGAAAGCCCCTTCTGTGTGACAGACAACAAAGGTGTAATTTAAATGGAATGGGAAGGGGGAAAGATTCATCTTGTTCCAAATGTGGGGGAAAAAGCTTCGGAGCCCAGTCACCACGCAGAACCTGCAGCCCAGTCACCACGCAGAACCTGGAGCCCAGTTACCACGCAGAACCTGCAGCCCAGTCACCACGCAGAACCTACAGCCCAGTCACCACGCAGAACCTGCAGCCCAGCCACCACGCAGAACCTGGAGCCCAGTTACCACGCAGAACCTGCAGCCCAGTCACCATGCAGAACCTACAGCCCAGTCACCATGAGCCCAGTCACCATGCAGAACCTGGAGCCCAGTCACCACGCAGAACCTGCAGCCCAGTCACCACGCAGAACCTGGAGCCCAGTTACCACGCAGAACCTGCAGCCCAGTCACCATGCAAAACCTACAGCCCAGTCACCATGAGCCCAGTCACCACGCAGAACCTGGAGCCCAGTCACCACGCAGAACCTGCAGCCCAGTCACCACGCAGAACCTGGAGCCCAGTTACCACGCAGAACCTGCAGCCCAGTCACCATGCAGAACCTACAGCCCAGTCACCATGAGCCCAGTCACCACGCAGAACCTGGAGCCCAGTTATCATGCAGAACCTGCAGCCCAGTCACCACATAGAACCTGCAGCCCAGTCACCACACAGAATCTGGAGCCCAGTTACCACGCAGAACCTGCAGCCCAGTTACCACGCAGAACCTGCAGCCCAGTCACCACGTAGAACCTGCAGCCCAGTCACCACGCAGAACCTGCAGCCCAGTCACCATGAGCCCAGTCACCACACAGAACCTGCAGCCCAGTCACCACGCAGAACCTGCAGCCCAGTCACCATGAGCCCAGTCACCACACAGAACCTGCAGCCCAGTCACCACGCAGAACGTGCAGCCCAGTCACCATGAGTCCAGTCACCACGCAGAACTCTTCTTGGATTCAAGTGTGCCACGTCCACATCCTTAGAAAGCACAACTGATGCAGCCATTCTCCGGGGGCTATGGCACGGTTGCTGTTCAAGTACCCAAAAATCATTAGATTCATTTCCAGACGGTAAATGCCCAAAACTAATCTGCGGAAGCACACTCAGTACATCTACACGATGCTAGAAAAAGTCGATTTTTTTGTGTTAGTCCGACTAAAACTGGACTTTTAAAATACATGTAAACGCGTTAGTCCGACTGAGATCGTACTAAATCGAATTTCTCGAAGTCAGACAAACACACCTAGATAATGCGGTTGGGGATGGATTTACTCTGGCCCTGAACTGGCCTCGGCGTTCTGCGCGTGATCCATAGTTCCCGCGGCGTTCTTTCACCCGGAAGTCGAACAGCGTAGGGGTAGCGTGCATCTCATTTGTACCAACAGTAAAGCGTAGAGTACGTATGAAATGTACAGCGCTGTAAAGGTTGTCCATGTTTTCACCGCTCCACATGGAACCCCCGCTTGCCGCTTGCTAACTTGTTTGTCACTTGTTTGGTATGTGATGCAACAGGTCAACCGGAAGAAGGTCCAATAGCAACCAGCTGAAAGGGGGCATATCGTCACCTACTGTACCAGGGTCAGACATACTTCTGTCAATAAATCGATCCTCCCCCGGTTCTTGTATACTGGGACAATGACAGTAGTCCAATTACATGGCCTAATCGAGCTATGACCATAGCTCGACTTAACTGTGCATGTGAATGCAGTCACTGCTCTGAGAGGACTGGGACTGGCCATGGCATCTGACGAGTCCCGGGGTGCAAACATTAGGTAGACTCCCCTGTTCTTTGGAATGTGATCCCAGCTCGCCCATGCAGGGTTAGATCTAGTCATATCAGCTCAGAGACCTTTAACACGTCACCATTAGCCCCCAAACCGTCACAGGGGCTTACTCATTTCCCTAGAAATTCTTTTCATCCCTCGCAGTCTCTGTTACTCAGGGACACAGTTTAAACAAGGTGAGTTACTGGCTAAACCTGAGGGTGACTAGGCTTCAGGAGTCACATAATGAACCGCATGCAAGGAGAATGCATGCCAAGATGTGTGCACACCAATATAATGTATACTCTGACACGGCGTTCTCACACATGGACAGCTGGAAGGGAATTTTTCCTCCAATTGAAATATGAATGCAAGACAATGCAAAAACTGTGTTCTCAAGCATCTAAAACTGGTTAACCCCCTTTGCCGACCAATGCCAAGAAAGAGAAAAAAAGACATCCCCTCAGCCCAACTTTCCCTCATGCTATAATGCAACATGGCACACTGGGGGAGGAAATGGTTTGAATTGGTGCTCGGTACCCACAAATATCAAAAGGATGAACGGGTGGTTTCAGAAATCTGGTACATGCCTATGGCGTAGAAACGATGGCTTGCACTTCCTCCAGATTCATTTAAGAAGAAAATTGAAAATTATCAACTCCCACTTGGAGACGGGTAAGGATAATGCTCACCCTTGAGAGGAGAGATTTATTAAGTCAAGTCAATTTTATTTGTATAGGCCAATATCACAAATTACAAATTTGCATCAAGGGGCTTTACAGCAACACAACATCCTGTCCTTACGCCCTCGCATCAGATACGGAACAACTCCCTAAAAAAAAAAAAACCTTTGACAAGGAGAAAAAATAGGCAGAGCAACAGAGGAGGATCTCTCTCCCAAGATGGACAACGTACAACAGATGTTGTGTGTACACTTGCAGTTAGCATCACAACAAATACCAAGATGGATATGAAACGCAAAAACACGGTACTGAACACAAACACAGCATTAAGGGGCGCCCAGGTAGCATATCGGTCTATTACGTTGCATACCAACACGGGAATCACCAGTTCGAATCCCTGTGTTACCGCCGGCTTGGGCGCATGTCCCTACAGACACAACTGGCCGTGTCTGCGGGTGGGAAGCCGGATGTGGGTATGTGCCCTGGTCGCTGCACTAGCGCTTCTGGTCGGGGCGCCTGTTCAGTGGGGAGGGGGAACTGGGGGGGAATAGCGTGCTGTTGCAGTTAGAAAAGCGCTATAACAAATGCAACTTGATTGATTGATCCTTGCACGCACGTCCCCCCGGTGAAACTCCTCACTGTCAGGTGAAAAGAAGCGGCTGGCGACTCCACGTGTATCGGAAGCGGCATGTGGTAAGTCTGCAGCCCTCCCTGGATCGGCGGAGGGGGTGGAGCGGCGACCGGGACGGCTCGGAAGAGTGGGGTAAATGGCCGGGTACAATTGGGGAGAAAAAGAGAAAAAAAGCAGAACACAGCATTACTTGACTTTACTGGATTGCTTTCTGCACAACAGTTCAACCACTAGCTCATACTGATGACACATGGCGAGGAAGTGATTGGACGAGGAAGTGATTAAGTTGGGATTTGCTTTCGTTGTCTAAACTGAAATGCCAACAAAAAGGGGAGACACATCAAGCTTAGGTGGTCAGGAACATGGACTGCCCTGGATGATCAAACCGGGCAGTTGCTCCAACTGCCACACAAGGATGCAAGCACGTTTGCAGGACAGACACAGATGCTAGCCTCGGTCTTTTCCACTGACTTTGACTTTGGAGACATTCAAATATGGGCGTAGGACTAAGATTCAGGTGTAGGCCCCCAGGCTTTGCTAATCCTACTTGAAGAGCCCGCCCCGTTGGACCGTGTAATCAGGAATGTGCCATGAAGCAGGTGTGTTAGTAATGCTCATTAAGCAAACGCCTGTTTACCGCCGTCTGCTTTGGATACCTGACGTAGGTGATGTCATGACAGACACGGGATAGCACAGAGATAGCACTAAGGTTATTGAGAAGCATGTTCACAGACTGACGAGTCCAGACAGCGAGGCCGAGTGAAAATAGCTCAAGGGGCAAACAAGGTAAACTTTAACAAAAGATGCTTCGGGGGGTGTCTGCAGTGAACGTCTGAGATGCAGCTGTATCGCACTGCAGCACAAACGATCTTAAAACGCCGGCATGCATCGTCTTAGCACAGCTCAAAACTACTTATGCAATCCAAAGCTGCTCATCTCAGTGACAGAAATGTTGCATTGTCAGCTCATGGGTAACTTAATTCCCGCTTTGCCTAAAGTGTGTCCATAGATAGTCGAGTGCTTAATACCCCGCTTCTGGGAGTGCATGGCTAGCCCAGCTCTCCCACCGTCAAGACAAAACAATAAAAACCTAAAGATGTGTAGGCCGCCTGGTCATACAAAAATGCATTCTTATCAAACCGAGGGCAGGCCGTGTGTATTTGCTGCACAATGTATGGCGTGAGTGAGAAAAGAAGTGTGACTTATTCAGAGGTAAGAACGGTGCTGAAATGTGAGCAGCATAACCCACGTGACGAATGAATGAATGACTGGAAAATGACTGTGGCTGGTTGTGTATGCAAATTAGGTTATTAGCTATAAAATTACCGTCATGTTTCGACAAGCCATTTCCGTATGCACACGAGGAGCCTCAAATCATGCGTTCTCTTTTGACTTCCTGGTCTTATTATAATAATCTCACTCGCTGCATGATGCGTCACGCAGGACCGAAGCATTGGAGACCAAGACACACTCGGATACTCAGACTACCATCCTTCAGAAGAAGACCTACAGAGGACCACGATGGCTGACAAGGGTTAAAAAAGCAATGGCAGTCAATGGGTTCTTCTCAAATACAGTAGTACATCCTTTACATAAATGTCCCCTTTGGCACTAGTTTCTATTTGTCTTAAATTTCAAATGTAGATAGACATAGATATACATAGAAAGACACAGACATAATTTCAGTAATTCTGAGTTATCCAGTGGGTGTCACACATTATAATGGCCCACACTGCAGCGTCAAGCAGCGTTTCTGATCTCTATCATATAAGTCAACGACACATAAAAATGAATAAAGCACTGGGACACTGAACCCGCATTATTCCTAAAAGCGGAATGTAAGCTTCATTATGATGCACTTAAAAAGCAACGCAGAGACAAACAAACCCCGCTGGTTAAAACGGACACGTAAATACCCATTTACACCTCCGCACGGAGGTCATGGACATCTCCCTGATTTACAAGACGATGACATCACTCACACAGAATAAGCCACGGACACCTAGTGCGGGGGGCTATAATCAGATCTCCTACATGGTAACTGTGTTGTCAAGAATAATCCCTACAGGAAAACACAGCCCGGTTTACTTGAAAGATGAGCATATCACTTCTAAGACACCTCCATGATTCATAAGAAGGGTCCCTGTCGTTAAGGGGGGCATGGTGCAATGCGACAAGTCTGGACTTGTCCATGCCACAACCCATAAGGGGCCACTTGGTTCTAAAAGTGGAGAGAGATGGGATACTAGGATCAGATAGCACGTTTTCCAAAGGCCCACTAACATAGATGAGAACTTTCGGGGCATGAAAGCAGGTACTTTTTGATCTGTTACCATGAACGGACGGTCTTTTGGATAAAAAGACAAAATAAAAGTAAAAAAATAAAATAAAAAATGAAGATTTCTATCGTAACCCCCCCTCTCTCTGCCCGTGGTTTTCCGAGTCGATGCAAATCCATGGAAATTCTGAAAAGTATGCACCCGGCGCTGCTGGAGATGGTGGAGCCGGTGTAATTCAAGCAGAGGAGAACAGTGTTTTCTTCAGGTTACTCAGGTGCCAGAAATACAATGCTCATTAAAATTAAAGGAGATCTGAGGTCACAGCAACGGGAAAGTAGACACACGCAGGAGGAGAAGACATTAAATTGGAATCAGTGCCTCCGCTGAGAGTCGGAGACCCAGGTGAACGAGACCTACATCAGATATTTTTAGCGGGAGGTGTTCAGGAACTGGAGGGCAGCTCATCCAGGAGGTGTTAAAGAGCAAAGGAATTGTGGCTTTCCAAACTGATTCTCAGGGCACATTACCAAAAGGCCGCCAGCCCATCCATGTAATGCAAGTCAGGGGGTCTTCGGCACGCAATGGACAGGAGTCCCTCAAATGCTGAGGAAGTGATGTGGAGGTTAAAAAAAAAAAAAGAAAAAGAAAGAAAAGAAAAAGAAAGATTGACGTGTAAGGTGAAAGGGGCAGAAGCGGCGGATTTAAGTGTTGCAGAATGACTCACCGTGCCCTCCTTTTGTGTCCCAAGGCCAGAGTGCATCCTCTCGGAGTCCCCTGACTCGCCTGGGCCTCATTCAGGGCTAATGTACCAGACAAAGCAGATTACTCCCCTTTCTTCATGCTCTCTGCTGAGCTGAGGAAGCCATCCCTGTCCCATGCCTTCTCGCCCACTTTCTTTGACTCCTGTTTATCAAGCTGATGGGACCACCATCGTATTGCCCGACTTGTCCCCCCCCCCCAGGTGCTGTAAGGGCCTTTTCAGCAAACATGTGTGAGTGATTCTGGCATTTTCAGTCGATATTTGAGTAATGAAAATCATTTGGTTATGTACACAAGCTCTTATGGTGGGGCGCCAGATGCTCTAAAACTTTATTGGCCCTTGATGGAAAATTATATTCGCTATGTTTGGTCTCCCCATAGGACACCGGCTCATTACAACATACTGGTATTCTTGTCTTGTGGAAAGCCACCAGGAAGAGTTATATGCCTCATTTGGTATTCAAACCCACTCCAAAGCAGCGAATGCTATACCTTGCCTACTTACAAAAGGATTTAGGACCCATCAGCACAGCTTCTTGATCATTGCTTCTTGTGCCATGCCCCCCCCCACACACACTTGTGGAGTTGGACTGTTTGAAAGTGACAGTGACAACTGGATCCTTGAGACTAAGAGATGTCTCGGAGAGGCTTGTGTCTTCTCAAGTCCCTCGAGTGCCGTCTGAAGGGCCCCACATCGGCTGTGCACCGTGAGCCGGGCTGGGACCCTGTGCAGTGTTTACATACACTCACTCTTCCATCTCAAACAACAACGGTGATGGAGGAGTGTTGAGCAATGAGGCATTCAGGTCTCGTCCACGGCCTATTTATCTTCAATGAACAGTGGCCGCTTAAATGCAAATAGCTGGAAAACCATATTCATTACTTGTCTTGCGGCTCGCGACCTCACCGCTGAAAAGAAAGCACCGCTTTTGAAAAAAGGACAAAACAAAACCGATGTCTCTTGACACTTGGGATTATTTGCAGGGTAATGCAGTGAACTCTCTTTTAAGGCCACAGGAACTACATGTCGGTGTTACTTTTCCAGTGTGTCCTGTCCAAGGAAAAAATACTGCCATGGCTACACGAGGTAAAACTCGGGAATTAGACGGCGAGAAATGCCCGAAAACAGCTCGTTCAGCCTCGTTTTCAGGGAGAATTGAGAAATCCCGAGACAAGGCAGGATAAAGTGGATCACGCCGTGTCCATCGAGAAAATTTCAATAATTTCAACAGAACGACTGAAAACAAGCAGATATGATTCAGGATCTTTGGTATCATAGGCAGATTTAAAAAAAAATGTTTCGAGTAACTCACACACACACACACACACACACACACACAGTGGACAGGTTATATAAAAGATATATCATAGAACATGTCCTTCATGGCTTACACACTTCGCACACCACTACCACAAAAATGCAATTGTGGCAAACATTTTACAGCTATGGTGTTACTAGGCGGCGTGGGAAGATGGCGGCGCGAACTCCCGTTTGCAGCGGCCTCACCCGGTACCGACTATGCAGCGTCTTTGTCCACATCTGCATCTAAGTTTGTGTCACCGTGTGACGTTTTTATTTTGATCATGGATTCTTGTCGTTTAGTGGCTGAGGGAACCGGGTCTGCTGTGTCCTGTGGGCCCGGGGACCACGGCCCTGCTCGGGGGCTGCGCCCGAGGAGGAAACACCGAGGGCGGTGTGACAGGACGCAGAAGCGGGGCAGGCTAAGCTAACTGCTAGCTCATGCAGACCGGCAGGTCCAACAGTCATGCTGGCTGGCGTTCGTTCTCCTGGACAGTGGAACTGTTGGACTGTGTTGTTAACTGTGTGTGTGTGGTACTGTTTTTTTTTTTTGTTGCTCTGTTCCCTCTGTTTTTGGTGGTGTCGTTAAGGGAAATTTTTGATATGTGTTTTTACCTTTTGTGTTGCACTGCCGTGAGCCGGCGGAAACGAAATTTAGCTTCTTCTGTGTCCGCAAGTACATGACTGAAATGACAATAAATCGTCCCCGATTCCTGATTTATCACAGAAACGACCCACTGTGACGGGAGCAATCGATAAGGACGGGTGAAATGCTTTGTGGCTTTGCGAAATGTAAGATATTTGCCTGGTTGATGTCACAAATGAGGGTAAAGGGCCACAGGGAAACGGTAAGGGATTACTCACGTCACCTGATCGCATTTCAACCACAACACGATGTTCAAAATGAGATGCAGAGAAGAGTCGGGGGGCAAAACTCCCGGCTCCATAACAAACACTTCACATCCTCGCACAACAGTCCGGTGGACATATTTTGTTGAATACCAGTCCACAATTTATTTTATCTTTTGGTTTCGTTTCCTCATCCATCTGGAAGGAGGTTCTCACAAAGCGCGGTGTGCGACTATTCATTCAATGAAGTGGAGTGCAGCTCCTGAGCAACCCCCCTTTCCTGCCAGTTTGCCATCACAGCGCCACATGGATGGTCTGAGGACCCTTAACCAGCGACTCAGACACTGGCACTGGCACCCAGATAGAGAGGCAGACAGATAGAAAGAAAGAAAGAAAGAGCGAGACAGAGAGAGTGATGAAGTGGAAGCGAGGGAGGACGAGTGAGAGCTGGCATACGAGTAGGGTCCACAGGTTTGGCACTCGGCGGTGCTGGTGGAAACGGAGCCAAACATGGCTGAGTGCATTCCCAGCCTTGGCAGAACAAATGGAACTGTTGTTTGGGTTCAGACGAGGGGACACACGATGGCGGGGTGGATGGGACGTTTGTGGTGGTGGTGGTGGTGGTGGGGGGGGGCAAGACGGGGGCAGACAAGAACACCGGAGCAGGATGGCAGCGTTGCACAGCTCCCAACACCCACAGCAACTCCCAACGACAGGATTAAACCATTCCCAGAGGGAGAAAATGTGTGCAGGAAAAGAAGAAACGAACCGGGGGAATTATGAAGCTGAAGTCCAAGTATAACTGACATCCTACTGTATGTGGCATTTAAATAGTGACATTGACAAAATCAAATGTCACAATATTTCTGACTGAATACCTCAATATTGACAATGTGATGGTATCTGGGGGATGACTATTGGTGATTTCACAAGATATTTACAGCGCAGACAACGTTGATAAATGATCAGTAATGTGGATATGATGACCAGGCAGGTAGCGACATTCATTGTTCATTTCACTAAAACAGTGGAATAAGTTCAGAAAACTGTCTCATGTTACTGTAATGCAGCCTTTAAGACCATGAAATGACAACATTTATGTTATATCACCCAATTACCACAACCACAATCCCACAACACATCCATCCATCATCCAAACCGCTGATCCTGCTCTCAAGGTCGCGGGGATGCTGGAGCCTGTCCCAGCAGTCGTTGGGTGGCAGGCGGGGAGACACCCTGGACAGGCCACCAGCCCATCACAGGGCCGAATCTAGTCTCACATCAAGGTTGATTCATTCATCTTCAGCCGCTTCTCCGGGGTAGGGTCGCGGTGGCAGCAAGCTAAGTAGGGCACTCCAGACGTCCCTCTCCCCAGCAACGCCTTCCAGCTCCTCCTGGGGGATCCCAAGGCGTTCCCAGGCCAGATTGGACATGTAGTCCCCCCAGCGAGTTCTGGGTCTGTCCCGGGGTCTCCTCCCAGTTGGCCGTGCCTGGAAAACCTCCAAAGGAAGGCGCCCGGGAGGCATCCTAATCAGATGCCCGAACCACCTCAACTGGCTCCTTGCAAGGCGAAGGAGCAGCGGCTCTACTCCGAGCTCCCTCCGGATGTCCGAGCTCCTCACCCTATCTCTAAGGCTGAGCCCAGACACCCTACAGACAAAACTCATTTCAGCCGCTTGTATCCACGATCTCACCCTTTCGGTCACTACCCAAAGCTCATGACCATAGGTGAGGGTTGGAACCAAGACTGACTCACATCTAGATATCGATATCATATTGCTGTATTTTCCTGCATTTAGTTAAAATGTTTGGAAATGAGACAATGACGCGGTACAATCGAAGAACCACAAATCCGTGAATGCCACATGCTGCCGTATGTAAAGCTGTTTGTCTGGGTCTGTACACCTGTTTTGTTTTCAGCACTTTGTATTATCGAAACGTTTTTATTTTATTTTAAATGTACTCTGTATGAAACCAATCGTGAGGCTGTTGACTAAACAAGCCAACATAGAGGATGGAAAAGTCAAGGCAACCTCAAACTCTCTGTGGAAGCCATACGGCCCCGCTGTTTTCCTGTATTGCCTGAATGTGCACTCGAGCACACTGACTCAGAGAGGCGAACTCAGCGGAAGCTGAGGGAAGAGCGTCTCATGTGGCCCAGACAGCCCAGGGGACTCGTCTGTCATCCGGCACGATTAAAACGCCAGTCGACCTGGAACGGTGAGACCGCCCAATGCGGCCCGGCACTACAAACAGTGTGGGTTACGCCCTGAGATGTGTGGGATTTAGTCTGGGGAAAGATGATGGATGGTAGTTGACTTACCTTGGCAGATGTCTATGAGCGAGAGGACCGTCTGGGTTGAAACCCTACCTACCCGTGTCAGTCCCTCAGAGGTTTGCAGTTAGATGGTAAAAGTAGTGACCATTAGAAGGTGCCCCACGGGGCAAAGAATAAAGAATGAAGAGAAATACAGGGCTGGGGTTATACAGCATAGTGCCCCAAAACTGTAGGGAAGAGTTTAGCCTAATAAAACTTGGATCGTGAAGGGGGAATGATTTGTAGGCTCAGCTCAAATTCTCAACAATCCACCTTAACAACACAGAACTAAAATCGGCTCATAGAACTCAAACTTCCGAACACAAAATAACCCAAATTTCAAAAATGTACCAAACTGATTGTACCCGTCTTAAGAAATGTTGCTGAATTAAACGTAAGTCTCTCAGTAGGGGCTTTGCAAAACACATCGATTAAAAGGTGCATAACGTGGGGCGCCCCTGTAGCCATGTAGTTACAGGGGCGCCCCACATAACTGCAACGTCCCTGGTTCGATTCGAGCCAGTGACCTTTGTTGCATGTGCTCCACATCGCTCTCTTCCCTTGTGTCCTGTCGGCCACTTCATTATCCTCTATCCAG
Organism: Lampris incognitus; assembly: GCF_029633865.1. Lineage (NCBI taxonomy): Eukaryota > Metazoa > Chordata > Actinopteri > Lampriformes > Lampridae > Lampris > Lampris incognitus. The sequence continues at coordinate 148,944,269 of NC_079211.1, forward strand.
TAAAGGTAAAAACTCCAAAAAATAATCTTTAAAAAAAAAAGAAGCAAAATCTGCTATGACAAGCAATTCACCGAAGAAAAGATTTTTGACAACTTTCCAGTGTAAAGTAAACGACAAAGCTGTTAATGTATTCATAGTTGTTTATACTTATATTTATAATCATATTTATATAATATATATTTTTTATTTTATTTATTTGTATATATTTCTATTTATACCCATATTATTTATACTTGTTTATACATATATTTATATAAATTCATATTTATTTTCATTTTATTTCATTTTATAATTTATTTATATTTATACTTATATTATTTATCTATACTTGCCAATAAATGCTATATCTTCGGTACGGATGAACACTCCCGACAGGTAAGTCTACTTCACTGGTCTTTATTTAACATGGTCTTATCTTGCAGACTTCCAGGTGTACACGGCTACAACTCGATCAACGGAACGGCACTCTTCCTCGAGGCAAATATAAATCAATATCTAAAATATCAATTAAAAAAATCTATACATATAAATATATAAAACATCAAGTATAAACAAATATCTTAATTGTAACAGCTTTATATATCTACATTACCGGACTTATCACAAGTAAGGCCAAAGGCCACTCTGGCTGACACACTGGCATTATAAACAGTCATGTCTTCCAGTGTAAATGCAGCAGTGTGATTGCATGTCAGCTTTAGTTGGGGTCGTTATATTGGAGTCCAGAACACAAATGTTCCCACTATTTACGCTGAGGGTTGATCTCGAGAAAATGACCACAGACTCGACGTCTTGCAGTTCAGTAGGTTAGCCACGTTTCCACGTTTAAACGTGCAGAACATAACATTTATTCTGCAGAAGGTGGAACATTTCTGATTCAAACAGACGAAAGCAATTTCACCCTAAAATATGGCGGTGCAAATGCATCTCCATTTTTTAATACTGGAGACCGCGACGCAGAGCCTCAAAAGTCTTGATCGGAGTTTGGAAAACGTCCGACTCCAACGCACTACAGTAGACTGAAACCTGCACTCTCGTGGCATGCACGAAAATCTCAAATTAGTTTCACGGTAAAAGCAATCAGCTAGCTGACGCAAACTGCAGCACACGCTCAGGGTCGAGGGTCCGCTCAGTGAAACAGATGTTCCACAGACAATAACCCATGAAAACGCACCGAGTCACTTAGCTAACAAAATGATTATAATAATGCCCCGGCCCAGTCTCGAGGCACTCAAGACTCGGGTTTCAATTACCGTCTATCACATCTCCATTTCTGGCAGACGTCTTTTCATGGAGGAATTTAACGCTCCTCTCTCTTTGTGAGCAGGGTGGCTGTGGCTGTTTAACGGCTTGAGTTACGGTGGGATTTTACATGGATTCTGTGTGGTTTAGGTTTTGGCAAAGTCGAAGAAAGAGGGACAGAGAGAGAGGAGAGGGAGGGAGGGACAGAGAGAGGAGAGGGACAGAGCGCGACGGAGAGAGAGGAGAGGGAGAGCGAGCGAGAGGAGAGAGAGAGAGAGGAGAGAGAGAGAGAGAGAGGAGAGTGAGCAAGAGAAGACAAGAGCAAGCAAGAGACAGATGAAAGAGCGAGCGAGAGTGACAGAGAGAGACAAGCGAATGAGAGAGAGACAGAGAGAGAGAACACAGAGCGAGTGAGAGACAGGGAGAGAAGAGAGCGAGCAAGAGAGAGAGAGAGAGAGGGACAGAGAGAGAGAGAGGAGAGTGAGTGAGAGAGAGAGAGAGAGAGAGAGAGAGAGAAGAGAGAGCAAGCAAGAGAGACAGATGAAAGAGCGAGCGAGAGTGACAGAGAGAGACAAGCGAATGAGAGAGAGACAGAGAGAGAGAACACAGAGCGAGTGAGAGACAGGGAGAGAAGAGAGCGAGCAAGAGAGAGCGAGAGAGAGGGACAGAGAGAGAGAGAGGAGAGTGAGAGAGAGAGAGAGAGAGAGAGAGAGAAGAGAGAGCAAGCAAGAGAGACAGATGAAAGCGAGGGGTGAGAGAGAGAGAGAAGAGAGCGAGAGGAGACAGCAAGAGAGATAGATGAGAGTGAGCAAGAGAGAGCGAGAGAGAGGGACAGAGAGAGGAGAATGAGCGAGAGAGAGAGAGGGAAGAGAGAGAGAGAGGAGTGAGCGAGAGAGAGGGACAAGAGAGAGAGCGAGCAAGAGACAGATGAGAGAGAGAAGTGAGTGAGAGAGAGACAGAGAGAGAGGAGTGAGAGAGAGAGAGGGACAAGAGAGAGAGCGAGCAAGAGACAGATGAGAGAGAGGAGTGAGAGAGAGACAGAGAGAGAGGAGTGAGCGAGAGAGAGGGACAAGAGAGAGAGCGAGCAAGAGACAGATGAGAGAGAGGAGTGAGAGAGAGACAGAGAGAGAGGAGTGAGCGAGAGAGAGGGACAAGAGAGAGAGAGAGCAAGAGACAGATGAGAGAGAGGAGTGAGAGAGAGACAGAGAGAGAGGAGTGAGCGAGAGAGAGGGACAAGAGAGAGAGCGAGCAAGAGACAGATGAGAGAGAGGAGTAAGAGAGAGACAGAGAGAGAGGAGTGAGAGAGAGAGAGGGACAAGAGAGAGAGCGAGCAAGAGACAGATGAGAGAGAGAAGTGAGTGAGAGAGAGACAGAGAGAGAGAGAAGAGAGAGCGAGCAAGACAGACAGAGAGAGACAGAGAGAGAGAGAAGAGAGAGTGAGCAAGAGACAGATGAAAGAGCGAGCAAGAGAGAGCGAGTGAGAGAGAGAGAGAGAGAAGGGTGAGTGAGAGAGAGAGAGAACAGAGAGCGAGCGAGAGTCAGAGAGAGAGAGAGAGAGAGAGAGAGAGAGAAGGGTGAGTGAGAGAGAGAGAGAGAACAGAGAGCGAGCGAGAGTCAGAGAGAGAGAGAGAACAGAGAGCGAGCGAGAGTAAGAGAGAGAGAGAGAGAGAAGGGTGAGTGAGAGAGAGAGAGAGAACAGAGAGCGAGCGAGAGTCAGAGAGAGAGAGAGAACAGAGAGCGAGCGAGAGTCAGAGAGAGAGAGAAGGGTGAGTGAGAGAGAGAACAGAGAGCGAGCGAGAGTCAGAGAGAGAGAGAGAGAGAGAGAGAGAGAAGGGTGAGTGAGAGAGAGAACAGAGAGCGAGCGAGAGTCAGAGAGAGAGAGAGAGAGAGAGAGAGAGAAGAGTGAGTGAGAGAACAGAGAGCGAGCGAGAGTCAGAGAGAGAGAGAGAGAACAGAGAGCGAGCGAGAGTCAGAGAGAGAGAGAGAAGGGTGAGTGAGAGAGAGAACAGAGAGCGAGCGAGAGTCAGAGAGAGAGAGAGAGAGAGAGAGAGAGAGAGAAGGGTGAGTGAGAGAGAGAACAGAGAGCGAGCGAGAGTCAGAGAGAGAGAGAGAGAGAGAGAGAGAAGGGTGAGTGAGAGAGAGAACAGAGAGCGAGCGAGAGTCAGAGAGAGAGAGAGAGAGAGAGAGAGAGAAGGGTGAGTGAGAGAGAGAACAGAGAGCGAGCGAGAGTCAGAGAGAGAGAGAGAGAGAGAAGGGTGAGTGAGCAAGAGAGAGATGAAAGAGCGAGCAAGAGAGAGCGAGAGTGAGAGAGAAGGGTGAGTGAGAGAGAGAGAGAACAGAGAGCGAGCGAGAGTCAGAGAGAGAGAGAAGGGTGAGTGAGAGAGAGAGAGAACAGAGAGAGAGCGAGAGTCAGAGAGAGAGAGAGTACAGAGAGCGAGCGAGAGTCAGAGAGAGAGAGAGAGAAGGGTGAGTGAGAGAGAGAGAGAACAGAGAGCGAGCGAGAGTCAGAGAGAGAGAGAGAGAGAGAGAGAGAGAGAAGGGTGAGTGAGAGAGAGAGAGAGAACAGAGAGCGAGCGAGAGTCAGAGAGAGAGAGACAAGACAGACAGACAGACAGACAGACAGAAAGACAGAACATGAGACAAGGAAAGCAAAACAGGTTGTTTTTAAAAGAGAAGGCAGGAAGGCCTGGGCACAGGTTCCTGATCTAAGTAACACACTGCTTTAATGCTTTCTCCAAACCCGAGAGCCCTGGTCCAGGATTAACACCTGGCAGGAGGACGGGTCTTCATAAAGCTTCATCTGAACACCAGGCCCACACAACACTGATGCTACCACAGCGACAGAGGACGGAGGACTTCTGTACGTCCATCTCTCTCCAAGTCTCGGTTTAGGACAAAAGCTAGAGGACAGGGACTCCCAACGTCTTGCACAAGCCACCAACAGAGACACGTTGACATTTGCACGTCAGAATTCCAGGACGCAGCTCTGGTTAGCTAACATTAGCAGGCCATCTGTTTGAGCCGTCTGAAGAATAGCTTGTGGCTCTATCATTAGAAACCCCGCGGCTAACGCTCTGGGCACCCCCCCCCTGGGCACCCCCCCCCCACACACACATATACACCCACACAAAAACTTTCCCCGGCAGACTTTTTTCAAAACGCGGGCCTCCGATTTCAGTTTACATCATGTTGCTCTGCAAGGTTCAGCTTACTCCAAGAGGGGCGTAGAACTCGTGTGAGAGAAGCTGCCCCTACGCCCATCTGTCAGGGTAATGCACCCACTCCTCCATCGCTGTCACATGAACTCAGGGTCGCTTGTGTCACATTATGCACCGAGAGCCGCAGTCTCTCGGATGGCACGTAGGGAGACAGGAAACGTCAACTGTATGGTAATGTAACCTACAGAAAGACTCACTGGCCGATTGGCCAGGGGGTCGGCCCCCTTCGCGATGTTGCCTCATGGCACAGTTACAACCCTGGTTCGAATCCCACAGCGGGCGGAAATATGCTCGGTTACATTGGTGGCAGCGGTGGCATCCGGAAGTGTCTGGAAGCGTGCGGAGGGTGCGCTTCTGGGAGAGGGCGACTACTGTAACCTATAAAAAAGACCCCCCCTGGCCAACCGGCCAGGGGGTCCGCCCCCTTTAGTCGAGCGGTTAGCGATGTCACCTTGTAGGTGCAGTACAGCCCTGGTTCGAATCCCACAGCGGGCAGCAATATGCTCGGTTACACTGGTGGCAGCGGTGGGATCCGGAAGTCTCTGGAAGCATACAGATCCTCATAAGTCTCTTCAGAGTGTGGGAATAACACACTTCTGGGAGAGGGCGACTACTGTAATCTACAAAAAAACCTCACTGGCCAATCGCCAGGGGGTCCGCCCCCTTTAGTCGAGCGGTTAGCGATGTCACCTTGTAGGTGCAGTACAGCCATGGTTCGAATCCCACAGCGGGCAGAAATATGCTCAGTTACACTGGTGGCAGCGGTGGGATCCGGAAGTCTCTGGAAGCATACAGATCCTCATAAGTCTCTTCAGAGTGTGGGAATAACACACTTCCGGGAGAGGGCGACTACTGTAACCTTCAAAAAAACCTCACTGGCCAATCGCCAGGGGGTCGGCCCCCTTTAGTCGAGTGGTTAGCAACGTCGCCTTGCGGTGCAGTACAACCCTGGTTTGAATCCCGCAGCGGGCAGAAACGTGCTCAGTTACACCGGCAGCAGCGGTGGGATCCGGACGTGTTTCGGAAGAGTGCAGATCCTCATAAGTCTCTCCGCAGCCTGGGAATAACGAAGCGCGAGGGCGCGCTTCCGGGAGAGGGCGACTACTGTAACTCACCAAAAGACTCACTGGCTGATCAGCCCTGGGGGTCGGTCCCCTTTAGTCGATCGGTTAGCAGTGTTACCTCGTGGTGCAGTACAACCCCGGTTCGAATCCCGCAGCAGGCGGAAATGTGCTCGGTTACAATAAAAATAGTTTGCGCATGAGCAGGGACTTACCCTACTAATACAGCTAAAACAACCATTTTGGAAAAATAATGTGAATGGTTGAATGACAGGGGGAAATCACACATTTCAGCGTGAGAGAAAAGCCCCAACACTGACTAAAACATGACCGGATATTGTTATGCGGGATTCAAACCACGGTATGAAAACAAGGTTTGGATCGATTTGTCAGAAATTGCGAGCGTTAATTGACGGAACAATCACAAATACTGCTGTGCGGCCGTGAGCACCGGGTCTGCGGTCCCGGCTGGATCTCTTTCAGATGTATGTGTTGATGTGCAGAGAGGAATCCCTTCCCTTCCACAAACCGCTAACCGACTTTAATGAAAAGCACAAACAGCCAAACGCACACATAGCAGTCATGCATATCCACACGTGCATGCACCGCGCTGCAAAATTACGACTTCGACACTCCACTGGCACGCAACTCTCACATGATCTAATGCTCACACACAAAAAAACAAAAAAATGGAGACATGCCTGCTAAAACAAATGCATGCAGCCACACACACAAATCCAAACATTGGTATGTTTCCACCCCCCAACCCTCACATTCCACCTCCTCTTCCTTCAACAGATACACCAGGTAAGGTCCTCTATTGTTTACATAAAAGATTATGTTTTTCTTTTTTATGCAGATAAGAACACCCCCCCCCCCCCACTACCTCACTCCCAACCTCCCTCCTGGCACCGCATACCGGTTTCCACCTGGATGGTCTTCAAGTATGTGCCAAGAGGATATCACGGCAGCTCCATATCCTCTGTGTGACAGTGTAATTCCCTCTGCCCCGCAGCCATGTCTGCAAAACTCAGACAGTTTACATGTTCATGTTGCTACACCGTACCAGGGGGGGAAGCGACTTGCCAAGTATTCTGTGCATTCATTTGATTTCTGGCGCGCACCGTTTAACCCCTTCAACGTGAGCTGTCAATGGATGTAACAAAATCAGACGGGGGGAGGGGGGGCAGCATTTGATCTTTCACCCAGTAGATATCACGGGGACGCGGTCCTAACACACCCAAAATGGGTGTTGAGTCTTCTGCTTTGCTACACTTTAATATAGAAACGATGCCTCTGGAGGGTTTTGTTTTTTTGGGGGGGGGGGGCTCATTCTGGTACTGAGTGACAGAGTAATGAGTGGATGAATGGATTTGGGATGTGGAGGTTTGTCAAGTTCAGACATTATTCAAACCAGGTATGCGGCAAGACGTTGCTGTAATGAGGTTATACTGTGTTAGAGTCGGTCAAACTGCAGTGAAGTAACGTTCCAAACACCGTTAACCTCCACGTTTAACGAGGGCACGAGAGGGACACGGGCGACATCTCCGAGCTCACCGACAGGTGTTGTTTTCTTTGCTCGGTGAAGTGTAACAGGTACATTAGGTCGGTTAGGAAGGGTTTTTATAAAGGACCACTGACCTGTCAGCGGATGAATGCAACATCCTCTGGCAGACTGGGTGAAGACTTAAAGGGAAAAGCCACTGATTTTCATCATCACCTCTGTCTATCTGCGGCAGGGATGGTGCATGAAAAACACCTGCAGACCTTCCTGATCGTTTCAGCATCTCCGAGGCAGCAGTGAAACGGAGGTTCTTCTGGCCGCCAAGTCACGTGTCCTGACGTCACCCGGCGGCTGGACAAACTCCAGCCTAGCAGGGCTTCTTTCTTTCTTTTCTTTTTTTAAATTCCCCCCCCCCCCTTTTCTCTCCAATTGTATCCAGCCATTTACCCCAGTCTTCCGGGCCGTCCCGGTCGCTGCTCCACCCCCTCTGCTGATCCGGGGAGGGCTGCAAACTACGTCTCCTCCCATACATGTGGAGTCACCAGCCGCTTCTTTTCACCTGACGGCGAGGAGTTTCACCAGGGGGACGTAGCACGTGGGAGGATCACGCTATTCCCCCCCAGTCCCCCCCCCCCAAACAGGCTCTCTGACTGACCAGAGGAGGCGCTAGTGCAACGACCAGGACACATACCAACATCCGGCTTCCCACCCGCAGACACGGCCGATTGTGTCTGTAGGGACGCCCGACCAAGCCGGAGGTGACACGGGGATTCGAACCAGCGATCCCCGTGTTGGTAGGCACCGGAATAGACCGCTGCGCCACCCGGATGCCAGAGTTTTACTGTTTTGTTTTTTTTTTAATAAATTTATTTCTAGTTTTTCCCCTTATCCCACCCGATTAACCCAATGGCATTTGGCCGGAACGCTCATCAAATAACTCCCCTGGCTCACGTTTCCACAGGAAGGAGATAGTCGTAACACCGGCTTCCTTCAAACTCGTGTCGGCCGCTCTCGCTAGTTTACACGCCGAAGCCTCCTCGCATGGATTGCATCACCTTCAGGCCGCGAAGGAGGCGTAGGGAGAACGCTTTCAGTTGCTTGGCTGCAGGCACCCGGGTGGGCCAGAGGGGTCGCTGGAGAACGACGAGTCCCCGAACACTACCCCGATCTACACCCGCTATCCCTCGGGTAAGGGTGGCCTAATGAAGGCCTTACCCTGTTCACAGACATCTTACCCTGTGGACGCTCTGGCCGTGGCCGGTTACGGCGAGTCTGGGATACGAACCTCCCAGCCACATGACGAGCGGGTTGGAAGAAGGGCGGTTTATTCTGCTCGGCCACCAGAGCGGCCCCGAGTTTTACAGTTTTTACAGTTTTCTTCTGAAACATGTGAGCCAGTCGTAGCAAGCATATCGTAGTTATTTAGTGCAACTTTCACTAGTAAAACTTTTCTCTCAGTAAAACCTGCTAATGTGGGTTCTGTTTCGGTTCTTGCTGGAGTAGTCAGTGGACTTAGATGTACTGTTCAGCTTGATGGAAAACCTGCATCCTGTGCACATGGTTCATGACGGTACATGGTTTGAGACCCACGGACCACTGACAAATACAATAACTTTTTATGTTATGCCATCCTACGCTTGTGGTCGGACACGTTGGATGAATGGGGGAGAGACAGAAAGAAGACGTGCGATCACCTATCACCAGCATTTAAACTGAAAATGCCTGGCCGCGGGGCGCCCTGGTGGCTCACCTGGTAGAGCACGTACCACACAACAAGGCTGAGTCCTCACCGCGGCAGCCTGGGATCGGATCCGGCCCGGGCCCTTTGCTGCATGTCATCCCGTGTCTCTCACCCGCCCTTCCTGTCTCTCTCTACTGTCGCTGTCAAATACAGCGGAAAATGCCAAAAAAAAAGAAAAAGAAAGTCCAGCCGTGATTGTCTGTGGGTCAAATCAAGCTCCCTCCCCTCATTAACTCCCACCTGAACACGTCAGTCTGTTCAGTTATAAATCAGGTTGTGTTAGTTTGTGGTTTGCTCTAAATACTCTTTTATGGGACGTTTATGGTGCAACCAATAAAACAGGGGGAGCAGGGGAACCACCCTCGGTATCGGAGGACCGGTGCTCAAGTCCTTATATCAGCCAGTAATCTGCCCTGCATGTTCCCATGCATACTCGATAATCCAGGTGTACAAACCCCGGAGAAGATGAACCAGCTAATCTGGACACAAGGTCTAGCGGGAGAAACAGTTCTTCACTTATGTAAGTGACTTTGTGTAAGTCTCAGCTGACTGCAGGTACCCCCACCCTAAAAACAGCAACCCTCCCAGCACTTCACAGCACCGGCTGCTTTCAAAACCCAAAACACGCTGCGCCAAAAACTGCTCCACCCTGAGACTGCCCGGACTTGCACATCGGGGAAACAGAACAAACTCTGGCGAGCAGATGGCACAACACAGAAGAGCGCCCTCGCCAGGCCAGGACTCTGCAGACCCCTCGCCAGGCCAGGACTCTGCAGTCTGCACCCGTCGACAGGCCAGTGGCCACTCTTTCCAGGACAAGGATGTGCACATCCTTGATAGGGAGGAATGCCGCCCCCCCCCACTTTTTCTCCCCAATTGTATTTGGCCAATACTCACTCCTCCGAGCCATCTCGGTCTCTGCTCCACCCCCTTCGCCGATCCGGGGGGGGGGGGGCTGCAGACTACCACATGCCCCCTCCCATACATGTGGAGTTGCCAGCTGCTTCTTTTCACCTGACAGCGAGGAGTTTCACCAGGGGGACGTAGTGCGTGGGAGGATCACGCTATTCCCCCCAGTTCCCCCTTCCCCCTGAACAGGCGCCCCGACCGACCAGAGGAGGCGCTAGTGCAGCGACCAGGACACGTACCCCCATCTGGCTTCCCTCCCGCAGACACAGCCAATTGTGTCTGTAGGGACGCTCGACCAAGGCGGCGGTAACACGGGGATTCGAACCACTGATCTCCGTGTTGGTAGACAACGCAATAGACCGCTACGCTACCCGGGTGCCCCGGAATGCCCGTTTGAACAACTTTATTATCATGTGTACTGGAATACAATGAAATTCTTGTGCTCTGGGTCTCTCTGCCTTAACACAAAGGCACGAGGACGAAGGACACAAGGACAAACCATCTCCAGAAAAACTACAGACATAGACTACATAGACTATGTACAGAGAATTCAAACATTATATACATAATATTGAAAGTACACGATAAGACACCAATGTAAGGGGTGTCTGGGTAGCGTAGCGGTTAATTCCGTTGCCTACCATCTCAGGGATCGCCGGTTCGAATCCCCGTGTTACCTCTGACTACGCAACCCGGACGTCTCCGATGCAGTGCTCTTGTGCAAACCTAAATCCTACCGGCTGCATGGGCACCATTCTATATAGGACCTGGTCAGACAGTTAGATCTACAACTCTGCCAAAATGGACATCTCCATGAAGACTGAATAAATGGGCTTCACCCACAAAGCAACACCTCATTAACTGAATTCTGCATGTCAAGCTACAGTTTTCCTTGTCCCCTTCATCACAAGGGGACAAGTCAACTGCAGCCCAAACATCACAACCAACACACAGGGCCAGTTCTATGGGGGTAACCTCACAGCTGGGTCCTGGGACGCCCCCTGTTGATCAAGTGTGGGGTAATGTGTCGCCGAGTATCTGGAGCTGGAACAGGATCCATCAAGACAACAGGCATCAGAGTGCTTTGCATGCCCGGCCCTGCTTGTTCTACAGTAACGTCTGAGTGCCACACGTCGCCTGGCAGGGGTTAAAAAGTCATAGTTCACCTGATATTAGAACGGCTTACGCCTAAGCCGTGGGTTTTTTTAACCTTTGACCTGTGGCATGCTAGGTTTACATACTGTAGCTCAGTAAAAGAACTGTACTGTGTGGGGCTTTTTCATCAGGAAATTCAAGTGGTTCAAGTTAAAGTTATTTTGAGCATGCTGCTTTTTATGAGCTGTTTGGCAGAGAATGGGCACAAACTAGCAGGGGTGCACATGCACACTCCGGATCATAAATCAGATATGTATTTAATCTGAAAGGAGCCTCGCAGCACTGTGATGGATTGATCGGCCATTGCAGGCTGTGGAGTGACAGGTGAGGGGGAAATGAACACTGCCCAGAATAGAAAAGTTCTTGTGAAGCGGGTTAAGTGAGGTACAACGTAGTCGTAGCCCAGTATGGAATCAGGAATCAGGAACACTTTGTCATTTCACCTCATGTACTTGCGCACATGAAATGAAACAAAATGCCGTCTCCCCCAGCCCACTGATACACATATATCCAAACTAACACATATATCCAAACTAACACACATATCCAAACTAACACATATATCCAAACTGACACATATATCCAAACTAACACATATATCCAAACTGACACATATATCCAAACTAACACATATATCCAAACTAACACATATATCCAAACTAACACATATATCCAAACTAACACATATATCCACACTAACACACATATCCAAACTAACACATATATCCAAACTAACACACATATCCAAACTAACACACATATCCAAACTAACACATATATCCAAACTAACACATATATCCACACTAACACACATATCCAAACTAACACATATATCCAAACTAACACATATATCCAAACTAACACACATATCCAAACTAACACATATATCCAAACTAACACACATATCCAAACTAACACATATATCCAAACTAACACATATATCCAAACTAACACATATATCCAAACTAACACACATATATCCAAACTAACACACATATATCCAAACTAACACATATATCCAAACTAACACATATATCCAAACTAACACACATATCCAAACTAACACATATATCCAAACTAACACACATATCCAAACTAACACATATATCCAACCTAACACATATATCCAAACTAACACACATATCCAAACTAACACACATATCCAAACTAACACACATATCCAAACTAACACACATATCCACACTAACACACATATCCAAACTAACACACATATCCAAACTAACACACATATCCAAACTAACACACATATCCACACTAACACACATATCCAAACTAACACACATATCCAAACTAACACACATATCCAAACTAACACATATATCCAAACTAACACACATATCCAAACTAACACATATATCCAAACTAACACACATATCCAAACTAACACATATATCCAAACTAACACATATATCCAAACTAACACATATATCCAAACTAACACACATATCCAAACTAACACATATATCCAAACTAACACACATATCCAAACTAACACACATATCCAAACTAACACATATATCCAAACTAACAAATATATATCCAAACTAACACATATATCCAAACTAACACATATATCCAAACTAACACACATATCCAAACTAACACACATATCCAAACTAACACACATATCCAAACTAACACACATATCCAAACTAACACATATATCCAAACTAACACATATATCCAAACTAACACATATATCCAAACTGGGGGAAAAAAAATAAAATCACTGTCCAAGGGAACAAACACCAGCCAGAATGACTGTCGGAACCGCTGGTCTGTGTGGGCTAGCAATTAGCCTAGCCTGCCCCGATTATGCATCCTGTTGGACCACCCTTCGTGATTCCTCCTTGAGCGCAGCTCCAGGCAGGGGCCGTGGTCCCCGTGGCAACCGGACGAAGCAGACCAAGCCCTCCCAGCCGATCTAGCACCAGCTCTCCCAACAAGACACCCTTGACACACCTCCCCGCACTCCACATGACGACATCAAAAACACCACAATCAACGCCAGGTGAGGCCGCCGCCAGGCCGCCCTCGGTCTTATCGGAACTGCCGGTCCGCATGGCCTAGCAGTTAGCTTAGCCTACCCCACTTCCGCGTCCTGTTAGACCACCCTCTGGGTGTTACCTCCTCAGGAGCAGCTCCAGGCAAGGCCGCGGTCCCTGGGCCCATAGCGCAGCAGACCAAGCTCTCGCAGCCGACCCAGCGCCAGCTCTCCCAGCCAACAAATGAAGACAAAAACTTAGATGCAGATGTGGACAAAGACGCTGCATTGACGGTATTGGGTGAGGCCGCCGCAAATGTGAATTCACGCTGCCATCTTCCCACACTGGTACTGGGTGAAGTCGCTGCGACCATAAATTCGTGCCGCCATCATAAGTATGGCATACCTTAGCAGACAACAGGCAGTGCATTTAATGCTACAGTCAATGGACTTTCTCTGGCAGAGTTTAAAGCCCATTTTCTGGGAGAGGACAAAACATTTGATGAAATACTACTACAATTACTACCTTTTTTCTAATAAGATTAATAAGATTATAGGCATATTAGATGCCAGAACGCACACACCAACACTGAAGTGCTGAACAGAGTTCAGGAAGCTGTTGGTCACCATGACAGTTTACTGACAATGGTAAAAAAAGGGAAATTAAACTGGTTTGGGCACGTTTGCCAAACGGAAAGGATACTTGCAAAGGACATCCTGCAAGACCTGGTGGGAGGGACGAGGAAGAGAGGGAGACGGAGAAAAACCTGGGTAAACAACATGGCAGAATGGCTACAGATGAGCATAGTGGAGGCGGGGAGAGCTGCGATGGATAGGGAACGGTGGAAGACACTTGTTGAGGCATCAGCTGTGCTCCTACAGCCTCCATAGGTTACAGAACTGATGATGATGATGAGATGCCAGAGGCAATAAGATATAAAAAAGGTTTTCAGTATATTCAAACACGGAAGTGGCTTTCTCTCTGAAATTCTTCGATGAAGTCTGGAGACAGCTGGAGCTACTGACAAATCGGTTCCTCTGTTGATAACAACAGTTTCAAACTTCTTTGAATAAAGACCTCTAAAATCCATCCATTGAAATAGGTTTTACAGTGAATGAGCTGAGCTACAGGAAGTATTTGGTCTGACAAGAGTCGATGTTGAACATCGTCTAAACTGCATTTAGAAGAAGTTACGAACGAAAAAAGAAGGAAACAACACTTATAAAAGTGAACAGTGCTGGCATGACCACACACCTCGAGGCACCCTTTCAAGTGTCATGTGTTATATACTGGCTTTCCTGAAGCGTAATGTGACTAGTCGGTATTAGCAAGGATCGTTGAATGCTGCAGATGGAATCAAAGTGACTGACTCGCGACCCCTCGACCCACAGATTTCTACCTTCAGAACCACAGGAGCCACCTCGGCTGAGTGTTTCTGATGATGCTCGGCCCCAGAGACATCTCGCTCCCACTTGCAGTCCTCTGCAAACTGCAGATCGCTTGAGGGATTTGTAAATGGCAGGTATCTGCAAATCTGTATTAAGAAAAAACAGGCACAGTGGCGCAGTGGTCAGCGCTGTCGCCTCACAGCAAGAAGGTCCTGGGTTCGAACTCCAGGGTTGTCCAATCTTGCAGGCTCATCCCAGGTCGGCCTCTGAATGGAGTTTGCATGTTCTCCCCGTGTCTGCAGTGGGTTTTCTCCGGTTGCTTCGGTGCCCCCCACCATCAAAAAGACATGCACGTTAGGGTTAGTACTCCTGTCTAAGCCTAACCCAATCCCTAATTTCCCCACGGGGGTTAACGAAGCAGTGGAAAAAACAAACAAACTGCAGACTACCACATGCCTCCGCCCATACATGTGGAGTCGCCAGCCGCCTCTTTTCACCTGACAGTGAGGAGTTTCACCAGGGAGACATAGCGTGTGGGAGGATCACGCTATTCCCCCCAGTTCCCCCTCCCCCCTGAACAGACACCCCTACAGACCAGAGGAGGTGCTAGTGCAGCGGCCAGGACACATACCCACATCCGACTTCCCACCTGCAGACATGGCCAACTATGTAGGTAGGGACGCTCGACCAAGCTGAAGGTAACATGGGGATTCGAACCAGCGATCCCCGTGTTGGTAGACAATGGAATACACTACTAGGAGACTTTTGGGGGGTATTCGGGGGCCATAACCAGATTTATTTCTCAGAGAAATACTGTATAGGGGGTTTGGGAGCAAAAACCCGAGAAAACAACAATGACAACGTCAACAAGTTAGCCTTGTATTTAACTAACAGCTGTTAGCTAGCAGTTAGCCTTGTATTTAACTAACAGCTGTTAGCTAGCAGTTAGCCTTCTATTTAATTGACAGCTGTTAGCTAGCAGCTCTGACTTTCACCACTTAACACCCCAAATTAATTCTCATTTTTCACGCCATTGGGGACGGAGCTGAAGAGTTATGAAAAGGTTGAGAACATGACTCTGACTGTCCAAGATCAAACTGATAACTTCTGTCTTATAAATTCTCTCTCAAGGTAGCTTTCCACCACGACACCGGGAGTTTATAACCAGCTAAAGTTTAACCCCCCCCCCCCTCTTTTCTTAACAAGCTCCAAAAATGGATTCAGACACCTTGCAGAGCGTCTACATACTGAGCGGGAGGGAGGACGGTGCAGCGCCTGTTGCTGGGCGGCACCCGTCAGTATGACAGGTGAGTTTCTTAAAATGTGTTAAGACAACAAATTAGTGCTTGTCCGAACTGAACCGTGCCCCGCGTTTCTTAGCCGAAGCGCCGCGTCCTCCCCCCTTTATTTGACAGACTCGGATTTGAGAACGCGGCCTTGTTATCTCCTTCACAATCTCCGTGGCTGTCAGGATGCGTGTCTGACTCGCCCGTCTCGCCCGGCGTGTCATTTTGTCAGGCTGTCTGATTCCCTGCCCCGCTCTGTGTGTCTCGATGGCCAGGCGAACGTCTTCAATCAGTCTGTGTGTCTGCCTTTTGCTCTGGGGGGGGGGGGGGGGGGAGACGGGGACGGACAGTCCTGTGCAGAGCTCTGTGAAAAACCTGTAATAGGTTCTTGGATGGAATGGTAATTGACAATGTGAAAGGATTTTCCAAACTCAGAGGCAATGCCTTGGAAATGAGACTGAGACGACCGACTGAGTAGGAGGAACAAACAGAGGCATCTGTTCACTGTGCTTTTTTGTTCTCCGTTGTAGACGGCCAACGCCAAATAGACTCTTCCCCCTTTAAGCTAAGGTTATCAGACGGCTAAAGCTGCAGAAGGAAAATGACCCAGTGGACTGTTAAAGCCCCCGGGAGAGTTTCTGTCTGGTTTCCAGGCTCATCCATCAACCCGGGGACTGGATTACGTCTGCTTTTCTGCGTTTACCTCGGGCTAAAAGCTCACCGATGAATTCTGATGCAGGCAGCTCACATCGTAACGTCATTCAACGGTTCAAAACCAACCCCATGGTCATTTGTGAAGGCACACACTGAAGTTAAAAAAAAAAAACCCCCCAATCTGCTAAGGGCATGCAAACCAGAAAAAAAATAATGTTAAAATTGACCTTCTGCATTTAAGTCAGATTTTCACATCCGGATTTAATCACAGCCAGTGTTCCCACCAGCGACAGGGTTTGGTGAGTTTAATCTGTAATATGGTCACCTTTTGTCCAGAGACATGGGAACCTGGGAAGCACCCAATGGGGTGGGTCCTCCCGTCCACATCCACCCTGTTTCTTACCCCCTATGTGGCCAGATGGGCCACAGCGCCGCGGGCCTGCCCTCCTGGCCCACAGGTCAGCGGAC